>NC_090764.1:7409193-7426693 GCF_036898095.1 Palaemon carinicauda
TCTCTCTCTCTCTCTCTCTCTCTCTCTCTCTCTCTCTCTCTCTCTCTCTCTCTCATCAAGACTTCCGTATGAATGTTCAAATGTTCCCCCTTTAACATTAAGTAACACAAATTAACATTCAGCTCTGGCTTTAATTACCAAAATTCCCGGTTATTGGAGGTAATAAGAAGACGAAACTATTAATGAGCGCAAATGCCTTCAAGTATTGCAAACTTACTGAACGAGTGAATCATCAGGACAGCTTTTTATTTTAAGTCTCCGTAACAAGGTTAATGATCACTAATGAGTTTACATGAAATTGCACAAACTGTGTATGTGTGTGTTTGTGTGGTGATGAATGACCGGAAATCAACAGTATGTGCTAGTATATTTATGTCTGTTTCTAAAAATATTGTATTTTGATTGTTTATTATTTCTATTGTAGTTTGTTTATTTCCTTGCTTCCGTTTTTTCACAGGGTTATTTTTCCCTGTAGGAGTTCTTTGGCTTATAGCATCTTGCTTTTCCAACTAGGGTTGTAGCTTGGCAATTAATAATAATAATAATAATAATAATAATAATAATAATAATAATAATAATAATAATAATAATAATAATAATAATAATAATAACTTACAAGTTATTTTCCGCTCTCAGATATTATTTGGAATTTCTTGGACTGAAACTCATCTTTTCAAAAGAAATAAAGTAAATTGCTTTGATTCGTCCGAAGTGTCCCCAAGGGTTGTGGGAATTTACTTCATTTTCACCGGGAGGACGTGGGTTGAATAAAAGTACTCGAGCATTACTCAAGGGTCTCTCTCTCTCTCTCTCTCTCTCTCTCTCTCTCTCTCTCTCTCTCTCTCTCTCTCTCTCTCTCTCTGTATATATATATATATATATATATATATATGCGTGTGTATACAGAGAATTTCCATACATACATACATGTATGTATGTATATATATAAATACATTTATATATATATATATATATATATATATATATATATATATATATATATATATATATAACAGTACATACAATATATATATATATAAATACAGTATATATATATATATATATATATATATATATATATACATATAAATATAAATATATATATTTATATATAAATATATATATATATATATATATATATATATATATATATATATATAACCATACCGAGAGAGAGAGAGAGAGAGAGAGAGAGAGAGAGAGAGAGAGAGAGATTAAGTTCACCTACATAGAAAGGGGAATGATGTATCTCTTAACTCATTCCTCATTCTGCATAATCCTCTAATTCTCATAATTGGTCACAATTATGACAAACTGCTGACTGAGCCTAAATATGGAGTATTCACTGGAGCGTGTATCTCATTTACCCTCTCAGATGCTCCTAAATCAACATATTACGGAAATAGTATGATTTAATATTTGCGTTAAAGTGTATTTATGTGTTTACAACTCTGGTTCTAACGTCTATTTTTTTGCTTCGTAAGTAAAAAGGGTGAGAAATAGGTTTCGCTGCATTAGGCCTAGAGCTTTCATTAAATTCTGTCGCTAAATTCTAAATGATATGATAATCTTACTTTTAAATCTTGGTTCTCGAATAATCGATGGAACCCACTGCTACTTTGACCAGTCTTCAAAGCTCTATATTTTTCTCATTTTGAACTTGCCAAAGCAATTTCCAGTGGTTGCCCTTTGCCTTTCTAGGAAGAAATCAACCGCAGCTTTGTTTAACTTTACTGAAATGTGCTTTCTCCCAAGTAACGTAACATCTCTTATACAGTAATAATCCTTAATATGAACCAATTCATCTTCTATAGCAATCCACCTGCAATGGGGCCATACTTGAAGGAGGTTGTGCTGTTGTCATATTTTCATTAACCTTAGTTCCTTGCTCTCTATGGAGAAGACGTGGCATCTTTTTTTAGCGTCGTTGCCACATTTGGCATTAAAGACTGACTAACAAGATTTTTTTCTTTAACCTTAGTTCCTTGCTCTCTATGGAGAAAACGTGGCACATCTTTTATAGCGCCCTTGCCACATTTTGTATTAAAGACTGACTAACAAGATTTGTTTTCTTTAACCTTAGTTCCTTGCTCTCTATGGAGAAGACGTGGCATATCTTTTAGCGGCGTTGACACATTTTGTATTAAAGACTGACTAACAAGATTTTTTTCTTTAACCTTAGTTCCTTGCTCTCTATGGAGAAAACGTGGCACATCTATTATAGCGGCCTTGCCACATTTGGTATTAAAGACTGACTAACAAGATTTGTTTTCTTTAACCTTAGTTCCTTGCTCTCTATGGAGAAGACGTGGCATATCTTTTAGCGGCGTTGACACATTTTGTATTAAAGACTGACTAACAAGATTTTTTTTCTTTAACCTTAGTTCCTTGCTCTCTATGGAGAAGACGTGGCACATCTTTTATAGCGGCCTTGCCACATTTGGTATTAAAGACTGACTAACAAGATTTGTTTTCTTTAACCTTAGTTCCTTGCTCTCTATGGAGAAGACGTGGCATATCTTTTAGCGGCGTTGACACATTTTGTATTAAAGACTGACTAACAAGATTTTTTTTCTTTAACCTTAGTTCCTTGCTCTCTATGGAGAAGACGTGGCACATCTTTTATAGCGGCCTTGCCACATTTGGTATTAAAGACTGACTAACAATAGCGGAAACGTGACTCCACCGGTAATCATAAGCAAGTTTCGATACTTTAGAGCGACATTATAGATTATAATTTCCCCCAAAACAGATTTGTAGATACTAGTATTACATGTGTCTGTACGTGTTGGTTATGCTGTGGCTTTCATCGTGTCATTTTGACTATTTCTATACTAACTAGCCAACTTTCTAATACTGTTGCTACGAAATATATTTCAAAAACATTTATTGGTACTAATGTTTATCACCCTTGTTACATCTATCAATGTTAGCACTGTATTAGGTTATAACTGCCATATCTTTACGATACGAAGAACTTTCATAAGTACTTTGCGCAACTAAAGTATGTTAGCAAGATTATGTGCAAAAATATTTATTTCAGAGTTCTCCTGTTCTCTTCCATACACTAATTCTTGAAAAGTAAAATCTATAAAAGATTTGAGCATTTTAATAATTAGATTATGCACAGCCCTACACAACCCTAGCACACATCATCATCATCACCATCTCCTCCTACCCCTATTAACGCAAAAGGCCTCAGTTAGATTTCGCCAGTCGTCTCTGTCTTGAGCTTTTAGATCAATACTTCTCCCCTCACCTCCTACTTCACGCTTCATAGTCCTCAGCCATGTAGGCCTAGGTCTTCCAACTCTTCTAGTGCCTTGTGGAGCCCAGTTGAAACACATGCAATTACTTTATCCCTCATTGTGTAAGAGACAGGAGGAAGTACAGTATATTGATTATCTCACGATTATGCCAAACATTTCTAAATAAGTTCTGTTCCCTATTTCCATATAATCCATCTGAATTTAGACCAGATTATGTCTCCATTTCCTAAGATAGCCGAGTCGTTGATTGTTTAAGGGGAGCATTGCTAATCAAATCTGAAAATGTGCGTTACTTATTCCATGCTATGCAAAGGATTAAGAATATCTAACTATCAGATTCACTCCAGAATATTACCCAGCTGTTTAACATAAGTGGGATTTTATCATTTACTATTTAGTTCGAGAGAGAGAGAGAGAGAGAGAGAGAGAGAGAGAGAGAGAGAGAGAGAGAGAGAGAGAGAGAATTTCAATCTTGTTCGCTTGTTACTTACGGCAAATATTGTCTAATTTCATAAAGTTAGTTTTTTATCTTTTGGATTATACCGCCGAAATTGAGAGAGAGAGAGAGAGAGAGAGAGAGAGAGAGAGAGAGAGAGAGAGAGAGAGAGAGAGAGTAGATTAATATTTTGTAGAAAACCCTAACGAACTGTTACCCTAGTCCCAAGATAAAAAAAAATCTAGACGCGTTAATCTATAAAAAAAACATTCATATTTTTCCTTTGGTATTCCAGCAAAAATGTAAAAAGATATTTGTTAGTAAAGCAAATAAATGATATGAATATAAAATTTCTAAGGGAGTCAACTGAACATGAAGGGTAAGGATACTTGCAAACCGCAACAAATAATGTACATGCGAACGAGGGTCTAGGCCTAATCTTACAGTTCTATTTTAGACGCAATCTAAAAAAAAAAAAAAAAAAAAAAAAAGATGAAAAATACAAATGCACGAGTTTAGCGTTGTCGTAGCCTATTGGAAACGTCCCTGCCTAGCGTTCTGCCGGACAGGGGTTCGAGATACGTTCCTAGTAAGCTAAGGATATGGTGTTTAGGGGAGCCTATAGGTCTACCTGCTGAGTCACTAGCAGCCATTGCTTGGCCTTCCCTGGTCCTAGCTTTGGTGGAGGGGGTTTGAGTGTTGATCATTTATATATATATATATATATATATATATATATATATATATATATATATATATATATATATATATATATATATATGGTCAGTCTCTAGGGCATTGTCTTTGTCCCTTGCCTCTGCCATTCATGAGCGACCTTTAAAACCTTTAATAGAAGGAAATAAAAGCCGTTCAATCATGGAAAAGTTTTCGAGAGGAATGAAAGAATTGACAAGTTAAAAGGAACTAATGAATTCCAGGAAAGAAATCAAATGGAAAATGACTGCGATAGGAAAGTAATTACAATTAATGAAAGCAGTTTCGAATAATGATGATTGTCCATAATGAAAGATAGGTGTTTAGGCGTTTAGAAGTAATGCTAAAATTTGTTTGATCGATATGACTCTTGGAAAAAAAGACGCAAAAGTGACTTTGCACAACCAAAGAAAGCAGGAAAGATGATCAAAGACTTATTTGCACTTGATAAATTATGATAAAACCTTGTAGTTTCCACAACTCACGAAATAACAAGGGTTTGTCTGTAAATTCTGATGCCGTTATGATTATACTAAAAAAAATTAAGTGATGAACGGGAAAAGTCAATTATTATTATTATTATTATTATTATTACAAACTAAACTATAACCCTAATTGGAAAAGCAAGATGCTATAAGCCCAAGGGCTCCAACAGGGAAAAATAGCTCAGTGATAAAAAGAAATACGGAAATGAATAAACTACAAGAGAAGATTAAACAATAAAAGTAAAATATTTCAAGGATAGTAAGAGCACTGAATTTAATCCTTCACATATAATCTATAAAAACTTAAAAACAAGAAAAAAAAAACAAGAGGAAGAGAAATAAGATAGAATAGCGTGCTATCTTTGACCCATTTTTAAAAGAGGGAATTAATAGCTCAAATAGCAACAAAAATACTAAAATTAAACCTAAAGTCTGTATATAAATGCATCGTTATCCAGTGGCTACAACGACTGTGTAATCACGCCGAAAGAAAACATATTATCAATCAGTCGATACTAAGCAAATGCTTAGACTAAATATTCAACCAAAACAATAAGGTTTAGACTAGATAACTATAGTTTCTACTTAGAACTTTGTCTCTACCTTTCCCGAGATAATAACTAACCTCAATTAGGAAATATTTATTTTAATGTTGTTACTGTTCTTAAAATATATAATTTTTCCTTATTTCCTTTCCTCACTGGGCTATTTATCTTGTTGGAGCCCCTGGCCTTATAATCATGCTTTTCCAACTAGGGTTGTAGCTCAGTAGGTGATAATAATAATAATAATAATATCAGCTCGTCTTTCTCTTCCTCCTCTACGATACGGCTTGAGGAGCAGTACATAGGCCTAAGACCCATTTTCTGTGGGTCCTGCATAGGCCTACCACAATACGGTACATGAAATCTATCGCCTCAAACAAAATCCTAGAAAATCATAAACTCAATTATCAGCTCGTATTTGTCATCCTCCTCTGACATACGGTTTGAAGAGCTGTCCATAGGCCTAAGGCCCATTCTCTGTGGGTCCTGCATAGGCCTACCACAATACAGTACATGAAATCTATCTGCCTCAAACAAAATGCTAGAATCATTAACTCAATTATCAGCTCGTATTTGTCATCTTCCTATGACCTACGGTTTGACGAGCTGTCCATAGGCCTAAGCCCCATTCTCTGTAGATCCTGCATAGACCTACCACAATACAGTACATGAAATTCACCTGCCTCAAACAAAATAAAGAAAATCCTTCAACTGCATAGAACAACTCACCTCGGATCCCTCCTTAGGAACACACCACTGCCAGACAACGTTTGTCTCGTAATAGCATTGTACCCTAGTTACTTAAAATGGTAAAGGAATAGTTGCCATATTTCTTTCCTTTTTACAGAAATGAAGAAGCACCGATGATGGTTGGGCAGTTACGAACTTATTATTATTATTATTATTATTATTATTATTATTATTATTATTATTATTATTATTTAAGCTGCAACCCTAGTTGGAAAAGCAGGATGTTATAATCCCAAGGGTCCCAATAGTGAAAATAGCCCAGTGAGGAAAGGAAATAAGGAAATACATTACAATAAAGGTTTAAGAACAATAACATTGAAATAGATCTTTCACATATTATACACTATAGAAACTTTAAAGACACAAAAGGAAGAGAAATAAGATAGAAAATGGTGTCCGAAGAATTAAAAACATATCACATAGTAAATATAGTTAATGTAGTTATCTTTATGCTACTAAAATAATGATAAATATAATATTAGTATTAGTACTGACATAAATGCGTTAGAAGCTAAATTGAGGTATATTGACAGAAACAATTGAAAGTTGTGTACTTAGGGTTCTATTGAATTTTTGCTGTGCATGAATGAGGTTTTGTTCTTGTGAATATCACTGACTCTCTCTCTCTCTCTCTCTCTCTCTCTCTCTCTCTCTCTCTCTCTCTCTCAAGTGAATCAATAATAAAACAGCCGCTTTAACAAGATAGAATTTAATCAAGAAAGTCAATTACAACAAACCGTATTTTTGCTGTTCAATTCAATAGTGTTAATTTATATATCCAGGTGGATTTGGATTGGGTGTGTTCTTCGCCAGTTGCTGACAAGTTCCACAAACCAATTCCCACTGGGTCAGGAATTCGAAGGGAACGTTGAACTCGCGACACGTCTCGTAGAAAGCAGGGTAGAGAGAGTCGAGCTTGGAGTGGTCAACCGTTGGAAGCAGGTGATGAAGGCAGTGGTCGCCAAATGTTGTGGCCACCAAGAATAAGTTGCCTTTTGTCTCAAATCTGAATAATAATAATAATAATGATAATGATAATAATAATAATAATAATCATAATCATCATCATCATCATCATCTCTTCCCAAGCCTATTGACGCAAAGGGCCTCAGTTAGATTTTGCCAGTTGTCTCTATCTTGAATTTTTTTAAATCAATACTTTTCCATTCGTCATTTCCTACTTCACGCTTCATAGTCCTCGGCTATGTAGGTCTGGGTCTTCCAACTCTTCTAGTGCCTTGAGGAAGCCAGTTGAAAGTCTGGTGATCTAATAATAATAATAATAATAATAATAATAACAACTAGAGGGGCATTCACTAGAGCGCAGACCTCTGCCGCGGCAGCTTATTTCTTGACCTTGACCTTTGACCCTAATATGTATCAACTGGCGTGGATTTTCATAGGGGTTGTATGAATCAGATTTTTACAGTTAGGCAGATATGCGAGAAATATTTAGCAAAAGGTAAGGAGGTGTATGTTGCGTTTATGGATCTGGAGAAAGCATATGATAGAGTTGATAGGGAAGCAATGTGGAATGTGATGAGGTTATATGGAGTTGGTGGAAGGTTGTTGCAAGCAGTGAAAAGTTTCTACAAAGGTAGTA
The DNA here is from genome assembly GCF_036898095.1 of Palaemon carinicauda. Taxonomy (NCBI): domain Eukaryota; kingdom Metazoa; phylum Arthropoda; class Malacostraca; order Decapoda; family Palaemonidae; genus Palaemon; species Palaemon carinicauda. The sequence continues at coordinate 7,416,996 of NC_090764.1, forward strand.
AAGCATGTGTTAGAATAGGAAATGAAGTGAGTGATTGGTTTCCGGTGAGAGTGGGGCTGAGACAGGATGTGTGATGTCGCCGTGGTTGTTTAACTTGTATGTTGATGGAGTGGTGAGAGAGGTGAATGCTCGAGTGCTTGGACGAGGATTAAAACTGGTAGGCGAGAATGACCATGAATGGGAGGTAAATCAGTTGTTGTTTGCGGATGATACTGTACTGGTAGCAGACACAGAAGAGAAGCTTGACCGACTAGTGACAGAATTTGGAAGGGTGTGTGAGAGAAGGAAGTTGAGAGTTAATGTGGGTAAGAGTAAGGTTATGAGATGTACAAGAAGGGAAGGTGGTGCAAGGTTGAATGTCATGTTGAATGGAGAGTTACTTGAGGAGGTGGATCAGTTTAAGTACTTGTTGTTGCAGCAAATGGTGGAGTGGAAGCAGATGTACGTCAGAGAGTGAATGAAGGTTGCAAAGTGTTGGGGGCAGTTAAGGGAGTAGTAAAAAATAGAGGGTTGGACATGAATGTAAAGAGAGTTCTATATGAGAAAGTGATTGTACCAACTGTGATGTATGGATCGGAGTTGTGGGGAATGAAAGTGATGGAGAGACAGAAATTGAATGTGTTTGAGATGAAGTGTCTAAGGAGTATGGCTGGTGTATCTCAAGTAGATAGGGTTAGGAACAAAGTGGTGAGGGAGAGAACGGGTGTACGAAATGAGTGGATATGAATGTGTTGAGGTGGTTTGGCCATGTTGAGAGAATGGAAAATGGTTGTCTGCTAAAGAAGGTGATGAATGCAAGAGTTGATGGGAGAAGTACAAGAGAAAGGCCAAGGTTTGGGTGGATGGATGGTGTGAAGAAAGCTCTGGGTGATAGGAGGATAGATGTGAGAGAGGCAAGAGAGCGTGTTAGAAATAGGAATGAATGGCGAGCGATTGTGACGCAGTTCCGGTAGGCCCTGCTGCTTCCTCCGGTGCCTTAGATGACCGCGGAGGTAGCAGCAGTAGGGGATTCAGCATTATGAAGCTTCATCTGTGGTGGATAATGTGGGAGGTTGGGCTGTGGCACCCTAGCAGTACCAGCTGAACTCGGCTGAGTCCCTGGTTAGGCTGAAGGAACGTAGAGAGTAGAGGTCCCCTTTTTGTTTTGTTTCTTTGTTGATGTCGGCTACCCACCAAAATTGGGGGAAGTGCCTTTGGTATATGTATGTATGTAAATACGAACCAAGTTTGAAGTCTCTGTGACAACGATGGCCAAAATTATGGCTGAATTGGACATTTTGCTTGACCATGACATTGACCTTTGGCCTTAATCTCCTAAAATTTAATCATTTCCAGATTTTTACATAACAGTTAATCCCTGCAAGTTTCTTTACTCTATGATTAAAATTGGGGCCAGGAAGGTGTTCACTAACAAACAAACACACATACACACATACAACAGCTTTTTACATTACAGTTAATTCCTGCAAGTTTCATTATCCTACCATTAAAATTGTGGCCAGAAAGGTGTTCACTAACAAACAAACACACACACACATACAACAGCTTTTTACATAACAGTTAATCCCTGCAAGTTCCATTACCCTACCATTAAAATTGTGGCCAGGAAGGTGTTCATAAATAAACACTCACACAAACAAAACAGCTTTTTACATAACAGTTAATCCCTGCAAGTAACATTACTCTACGACTAAAACTATGGCCAATCAAACACACACACACACACACACAAAAGGAATAAAACATAACCTCCTTCCAACTTCGTTGGCGGAGGTACTAATAAATCTGAAGGAAAGAATAACACTTGCCTGTCCCTGGCCGCATCCAACTGACAGAGGCCCCAATCTGGATTCTCTCTGAATCTGTCACCATCATGGTAGATATCTGGATGATGGTGAGAGCTTACCAATCCGATGAAGGTGAAACAGGTGCTACAGGCTGCATGGAGTATCAGCCATACCCTGAAAAGGAGTAGAAGGTAAAACAGGTGCTACAGGTTGCATGGAGTATCCGCCATAGTCTGAAAAGGAGTAGAAGGTGAAACATGTGCTACAGATTGCATGGAGTATAAGCCATAGCCTGGGAAGGAGTAGAAGGTGAAACATGTGCTACAGGTTGCATGGAGTATCAGCCATAGCCTGAGAAGGAGTAGAAGGTGAAATAGTTGCTACAGGTTGCATGGAGTATCAGCCATAGCCTGAGAAGGAGTAGAAGGTGAAGCAGGTGCTACAGGTTGCAGGGAGTATCATCCATAGCCTGAAAAGAAGTAGAAGGTGAAACATGTGCTACAGGTTGCATGGAGTATCAGCCATAGCCTGAGAAGGAGTAGAAGGTCAAACAGGGGCTAAAGGTTGCATGGCGTATCAGCCATAGCTTGAGAAGAAGTAGAAGGTGAAGCAGGTACAACAGGTTGCATGGAGTATCAGCCATAGCCTGAGAAGGAGTAGAAGGTCAAACAGGGGCTAAAGGTTGCATGGCGTATCAGCCAAAGCTTGAGAAGAAGTAGAAGGTGAAGCAGGTACAACAGGTTGCATGGAGTATCAGCCATAGCCTGAGAAGGAATAGAAAGTGAAACAGTTGCTACAGGTTGCATGGAGTATCACCCATAGCCCAAGAAGGATTAAAAAGTGAAACATGTGCTACAGAGATGCATGGAGTATCAGCCATAGCCTGAGAAGGAGTAAAAGGTGAAACATATGCTACAGGTTACATGGAGTATCAGACATAGCCTGAGAAGGATTAAAAGGTGAAACGTGTGCTACAGGTTGTATGGAGTATCAGCCATAGCCTGAGAAGGAGTAGAAGGTGAAACATGTGCTACAGGTTGCATGGAGTATCAGATATAGCATGAGAAGGAGTAGAAGGTGAAACATGTGCTACAGGTTGCATGGAGTATCAGCTATAGCATGAGAAGGAGTAGAAGGTGAAACATGTGCTACAGGTTGCATGGAGTATCAGCTATAGCATGAGAAGGAGTAGAAGGTGAAACAGTTGCTACAGGTTGCATGGAGTATCAGCTATAGCATGAGAAGGAATAGAAGGTGAAACAGTTGCTACAGGTTGCATGGAGTATCAGCTATAGCATGAGAAGGAGTAGAAGGTGAAACATGTGCTACAGGTTGCATGGAGTATCAGCTATAGCATGAGAAGGAGTAGAAGGTGAAACAGTTGCTACAGGTTGCATGGAGTATCAGCCATAGCCTGAGAAGGAGTAGAAGGTGAAACATGTGCTACAGGTTGCATGGAGTATCAGATATAGCATGAGAAGGAGTAGAAGGTGAAACAGTTGCTACAGGTTGCATGGAGTATCAGCCATAGCCTGAGAAGGAGTAGAAGGTGAAACATGTGCTACAGGTTGCATGGAGTATCAGCTATAGCATGAGAAGGAGTAGAAGGTGAAACAGTTGCTACAGGTTGCATGGAGTATCAGCCATAGCCTGAGAAGGAGTAGAAGGTGAAGCAGGTGCTACAGGTTGCAGGGAGTATCATCCATAGCCTGAAAAGAAGTAGAAGGTGAAACATGTGCTACAGGTTGCATGGAGTATCAGCTATAGCATGAGAAGGAATAGAAGGTGAAACAGTTGCTACAGGTTGCATGGAGTATCAGCTATAGCATGAGAAGGAGTAGAAGGTGAAACATGTGCTACAGGTTGCATGGAGTATCAGCTATAGCATGAGAAGGAGTAGAAGGTGAAACAGTTGCTACAGGTTGCATGGAGTATCAGCCATAGCCTGAGAAGGAGTAGAAGGTGAAACGTGCTACAGGTTACACGGAGTATCAGCCATAACCCGAGAAGAAGTAGAAGGTGAAACGTGCTGGAGGTTACATGGAGTATCGCCATAGCCTGAGAAGGAATAGAAGGTGAAGCAGGTGCTACAGGTTGCATTGAGTATTAGTCATAGCTTGAAAATTAATAAAAGAAACTCTTTAGCTATGGTAAGCAGCTCTTCTAGGAGAAGGACACTCCAAAATCAAACCACTGTTCTCTAGTCTTCGATAGTGCCATAGCCTCAGTACCATGCTCTTCCACTGTCTTGGGTTAGAGATCTCTTACTCGAGGGTACACTCAGCCACACTATTCTATCTTGTTTCTCTCCCTTTTAATATTTTGAAGTTTTTTTCCTCTTGTTAATTTCAAGCTTTTATAGTTTAAATATAAAAGATTTATTTTGATGTTTTCATTAATCTTAAACTTCTTGTAATTTTTCCTTATTTCCTTTCCCCACTGAGGTATTTTCCCAGTTGGAGCCCTCGAGCTTATAGCATCCTGCTTTTCCAACTAAGGTTGTAGCTTAGCAAGTAATAATAATAATAATAATAATAATAATAATAATATTTTATGCTTACTCAAGTCTTCCATCCACAGACCTTAATTTTGATAGTACTTCAATTACTTCACCCCTGTGCATTACATAAGATTCTATTGCAAGGTATTCCATGATCATCTTTATCAATGATTTATTTTTAAAGATTCTTGTTAATGAACGTTATTTTAGCTGTACAAACAATACCCTTAGGATTATTCTTTATTTTCATTGGTTACTTAAATATGAATGAGTTACCCTAATTTTCATTATCTAAATTTGCTTAGATATTTTTTCTGATCCCAATGCTACTATGTACAGTTGGACGCAGGAATTCCTGGTACACCTCCCTCTGAAGAAGCGCACCCAGCCACACCCTTACTGCAAGGTGAGTTGTCCGTGTTTGGTTACTCGCCATGAAATAAGGGCGTACCAGGGTGCATTTCTTCAGAGACTTCAATGTGAAATAAAAAAATTAGCCTTGACTTTTAAATCCTAAGGCCACTCAAGCCAAAGACTCCTTTAGCTTTCAAAGCAATTCTGTGCATGTTCTGTGCATTTACTACTTTATAATAGATGAATCACGTTACTATTCCCCCATAATATGTAAATGGAAAACTATGAAAATCGAGGCAAACGTTTCTCTAAAACCGAAAACTTATTCGTAGACAAAACTAACATGATCGATCTACGTACTCACTCCTGCAACATGACTTACTTTATCCCTGCGGCCACCGAAGATGAAAGACCACACATCACGAACAACTCCAGAAAAGGAAGAAGGTTTTCAGGCCGAAGCGGCGTCTGTCCTGTGACCACGATGTAGATCCTCTTGAAAAACTCACTATAAAATATGAGTGGCAAGAGCAAGACCGAATAAATTTGGGCTGCGAAACGTTGGATGAAATTCTTGTCCGGTTTTGGTAAGAAGGTCAGGAAAGGCTCCACGGCTACGATATCCATATCGTACCTCGTGTTGGTGAAGAGATGGTGAGACAGGCCGTGGCTTATTCGCCAGTCGTTGGATGTGAGGAGACCAAAATCCCAGTAATACATTCGGAAGTTGTCTCCCTGGTGAAAGAAGTTGTGGGAGCATACCACAGTCAGGGCGAGGACAATGCCTGAAAGGAAGGAATGGTCTGAGCAGAGATTTGGTAGTAATTTCTGCCTTCTGGAAGCGTTGTAAACGTTATAGAGGCTGTCTGAGCAAAAATCACACAGTGATTTTAGCCTTTTGGAAGCGTCATAAACTGTTCAGATGCTGTATCAAAGCATATTTTACTGCTTAGTTTGCAAAATACAAATGCAATCAGTTCTAAAATAGCACAAACAGTATCAAGTTACTGTAAAATTCATTCTCACCAGAGAGAATCCCCAGAAGATATGAACCTGAGACAGATGCGAATATAGCCAAGACGACGAAACTAATAAACAATGTATCTTGCATGAAAAGCATCTGACGACTAGGTCCCCGGCCTATTTTCTCTAGAACTGGCCTAACCTGTTGGAAGAAAGTAAATTTTAGAGACGTGCATAAGCCTTAATCAAGATTAAATAATTTTTTAATATTTTCATATCACCGCTGTCAATATTTCTTACTGATAAGTCAGGAAAACTGAAAAATAGCTTTGTGGTAGAAAAATCTGAAGATCAATAGTAAAGGAATGAAACGCTTCGTAAATAAAGATTACCTTTATCACTTCATTAAGCTTCATCACTTCTTTGTCTTACCAGTTTTCAAAAAATCTCTTTCTTGTGGGACATTAATATAGTCTACTGAAGTCATCAAGACTGGAGCGAGTCCATTCACTGAGTATTACTAAATCTCAAATAGTAGGCATTTATTATTTAAATTTTACAAATAGGAACATTTCAAACAGTTTGTGGTAGGCATTTGATATTTACACCTGCACATACAAGTTATTTTTTACGAATGTGTCTTACTTTTCTCTTGAAAGTCCTGAAAAAACCATTTTCGTGGAAGGTGTATGGCGATTTCCTGGGCGTGCCAATGTCTTTCACAAAGTATTTGGACAGAATCTTCTCCGCTGTCAGACTTACGTGGGAACTTTCGAAAGCCTCTGTAATATCTGTCCCTTTGGTCATTGTGATCCATTCCTTGCCTAGGGAGTGAGAAAATAAGTCAAATGAGTCACTGTGAGAGATCGTCTAACTGCTGATGGAATTTGTGTTTGAAAGGAAAGGACCAAATAAGTCACTGTGCGTGTGAAGTGTGAAATATAATGTCTTAGTGACGTCAGATTTCAGGTTAAGATGAAAACTACATTTGCGTTTCAATATTTGTTGTCGATACATGTTTCGACTGCTTTTATATGTAGTTCTTCGTCAGGGCTACATTTGTTGAAGCATGGAATGACACCTATGTAGAGACTATGGCAGTGCGAATTTTGAATACGAAAACACTTGGAAACTCGAGACTATGGAAGTGCGAATTTTGAATACAAAAACACTTGGAAACTTCAAAACTTATTAACAAATATTGTTAAATAAGAAAATATGGGATGGAAACCTCGAAAAGAGGAAAAAATACTCGTTATACATTCATGACAATCTATTGGACCAGGATTTAAGACTCTCTCAAGATTGCTCAACAGTTCTTTGTCCTGTTTATAGCCTAGCCAGCTTTGTGAGCTAGATATGAGGGAGTTGGGGGTGGCTGGTTTGAGGGAGCCTATATGTCTACCTGTTGAGTTATCAGCAGCCATTGCTTGGATCTCCCTGGTCCTAGCTTGAGGGCTAGGGACCTTGGGTGCTGATCATATGTATATAAAGTCTTTCTTTAGGACTGTCACTTGACTCTGCCAGCTTCCTGGACCAGGGTTCGATTCCCTGGCCGGTCAGAAGCTATTGTCTTTGAGTGGTTTTGCCTTGGGACTCTGATCCCGAGGTCGGTAAGAGAATCTAGACATTAAGGTATTAAAGTATATAGCTCATTTGAATATGAAAAAACGTCTAAATGTGCAAAATTTATCATTAATAGAATGCCAAGTACAAAAATACCAATTAGCTATGATAGTGAAGATGGGTTGATTTCAATTCTAAGTACAAAAAAAATCTGAATTCGATAGGTGTAAGTACAGAAGAATTGTCATTTACTTTTATCTTTCTTCGTGGCTATATGGTATTGTCACTTCCTGGACCAGGGTTCGATTCCGTAGACGGTCAGAAGTTATTGTCTTTGAGTGGTTTCGCCTTGGGATTCTGATCCCGAGATCGATAAGAGAATCATTAAGGTATTAAAGAATATGGCTCATTTGGATATATATAAATATATATATATATATATATATATATATATATATATATATATATATATATATATATAATTGTATATATATATATATATATATATATATATATATATATATATTTATATATATATATATGGTCATGCTCTCTGTCCCTTGGGAAGGGGGCAGAGGGAGTAGTCATCCCCTGGTGAGAGGGGTTGTACACCACTAGCTGGGAAAGGGGAAGGGGTGGGAAGGGTTGAATCTGTGTGTGCCTATCTAAATATTTAGGCCATCACTTTTTACGGGCCGCGTACACTAGTAATATATATTTTCAGTATAACAATGAAACACTTCGAATGATTACCACGTCATACCAAAGTTACAATAAGTCTGCATATCTGCTTGTAATAGAAGACAAACTTTGAAAAATACCTCCTGGATGTCTTTTTGCGAAGTCTGTCAAGTCATAGAGCTTGTTATGGACCCTCCAGTATGGCCCGATATCGTCATCTATCCTCTTCCCTTTCAACCATCCAACTGTTGTTATTCCCACATCGAAGCAGGCCGGGCGATCTTTGAATTTCCCAGCTGGTACGTTGGTGATATGACCGTTGTCGTAAGCCTGGCTCTTTGCTTCAGCGTTGGCTTCTCGGGTTTGACCCTCGCAAGGTGGCATTTTGATCTGAAAGACAGAAAATCCTTTTAGCTTGGGGTAGAATTGAGAATTTGCAAGACAAAACCTTTTTAGCTTGGGGTAGAATTGAGAATTTGCAAGACAGAAAACCTTTTTAGCTTGGGGTAGAATTGATAATTTGCATGACAGAAAACCTTTTAGCTTAGGATAGAATTGAGAATTTGAAACAATCGCTAATCATTTTGAAAAGGAAATGAGAGACGTAAAATTAAGTCTGTTAAGCTGATTCTGGGGAGTCTATCCTGTGATGTCACCCTTGGATAGCGTTATGGGTGTTACCGTCCTTAAGCCATTTTATTTTGATGAAATATATATATATATATATATATATATATATATATATATATATATATATATATATATATATATATATATATATATATATTCACTGCATATTCACACATTCATTCAGACATTACTAATTGTAACTCATCAGTTTATTGGCAATGAAACTGAGGTGTTTCATAAAAGCTAAAGAAGAAGAAGAAGAAGAAAAAAAAAACGGTTCTGTCATACATACTTTCTAAAATGATGGAAGTCAGCTACTGAACCATGAATCAGTGTTTGTGTACAATTTAATACATATATGAATAACGGTCACATTGAGGATAGATAAGGACGGTCTAGGGCTAGACCATGGTCTAGGACTCTTGGGGTTCTAAGTGGGACCTGGGCACATGACGAGCCGTTTTGGGCGAGTTGCCGTTAATCCCCTGAGTAACAGATCTATCTAAGTGGATCCTGGGTAGCCTATAGGCAAATTCACTTTCTGATCATATCGAAAAATAGGCATAGGTTGGGTTCGTTTTTTTTCTACACTTATTATTATTATTATTATTATTATTATTATTACTTGCTGACCTACAACCCTAGTTGGAAAGGCAGGATGATATAAGCCCCGGGCCGTCAGTTTCCTAAAACTACTGTATAAAAAATGCTACTAATATCTACAATCTTGACCTGATTTGAATGATACACTTTGGTCATGTGACCCAACGTTGGAGCCTGAGAAGCCAAAGAGCAGGAAAGACACTGAGAAATAAAGAACACAATAGAAAATAAACACAAGCATGATAAAATGTATAATAATTTTTGTGAAAAGAGGCTTACCGTATGTCTACAAATTCAACTGAGTATTTGGACCAAGCTTCGAACCTCTGGTATCGGCTATCTGAGTGTGAAGATAATTCCCCAATTTGGACACAGCCAGAATGAATAGTCTGAAAGGAAGGACAAGACAGTTAGAATGAACTACAGACCTAGTATCACATCGTATATTATTATTATTATTATTATTATTATTATTATTATTATTATTATTATTATTACTTACTTACTTACTTACTTACTTACTTACTAAGCTACAACCCTAGTTGGAAAAGAAAGATGCTATAAGCCCAAGAGCTCCCACAGAGAAGATAGCCCAGTGAAGAAAGGAAATAGGA
>NC_090764.1:7431693-7456693 GCF_036898095.1 Palaemon carinicauda
TAATGGGGAATACCTTAACAACTTAGGATTTCTAAATGACATAATTCTATTTAGTGAATCATGTGAATAATTGCAAAAGGTGATAGAATATTTGAATAGAGAATTAGGACTGAAAATGAATATGAATAAAACGACGATGTTAAATGAAAATACAGAAAAACAACAAATAAGGGTTATGTGCGAATCTCTAGAGATTCTTATATTAATTACAAACTTACTTAGTTACAAACTTAGTTGGGAAAACATGATGCTATAAACCAAAGGGCTACAACAGGGAAATATACCATAGAGAAGAAAGTTAATACTGTAAAGAAATAAATAAACTACAAAGGAAGTAATGGATAATTATTATAAATATTTTACGAACAATAAGAACTTTAAGGTGTAAAGAGACTTATGTCAGCCTTTTTGACAAAAAACATTTACTGAAAGTTTTAATTTTTGCAGTTCAACCGATTCAACTGCCTGATTAGGAAGATCATTCCACAACCTGTCCTAGCTGGAATAAAACTTCTAGATTACTGTGTAGTATTTGGCATTATGGTGGAGAAAGCATCAGTTTTAGAATTATCTGCATACGTAATATTATAAACAGGATGTTACTGTCTTGGAAGATCTGAATGTAAAGGACGGTCAGAATTATGAAAACATTAATGCTACATGCACAAAGAACTAACTGAACGATGGTGTGAGAGGTTAATATCTCGATCAGGAATAAGATATCAACAGACCGTAAGTTCCTGCCCAACAAATTAAGAAGAGAATCAACAGATGAAGACCAGACTGGAGAACAAAACTCTAAATAAGGCAGAATGACAGAATTACAACACTTTCTCAGTAAGTCCATTTTTAATGCAATTTTAGAAGAAACGGACCGAATAAGTTTCTCAAAAGTAAATTTGCTATCAAGAATCACACATAAAATTTCAAATGAGTCTTATAGAGTTAAAGAAACGTTATAAGTACTTAGGACACACAGTAAGTGTTTCCTGAGGACATAAGCCCGAAATTAAAAGGATAAGTATGGGATGGAGAGCTTTTGGTAAACAAAAGGAAATCATGAAAATAAAATATCACTTTCTCTAAAAAGAGAAGTATTTAATCAGATGGTCCTACCGGTTATAGCTTAAGCATCAGGGAACTTGGAGCCTTACTAAAGCCTTAGAACATAAGCTAGTCACAACTCAAAGAACTATGGAAAGAATAATGAGGGGGAATGACACTAACAGGCAGAGAAAGAGCAACATGGATACGAGAGCAAACTAAAGTAGAGGATAATCTAACAAGAAGTAAGAAAAAGAATGACAGAATGGGTCCTTGGAGATTGCAAACGAAGCAAGGGGAAGAAAGAGAAGACAATGGATTGATGAGTTGAGAAAATTAACAGGCAAAGAAATTCCATAAACAGACGTGAGTGAAAGGACATGTCTGAGGCTTAGTCCTAAAGTGGACTAGTAACAGCTGATGAAATATGTATGTATATATATATATATATATATATATATATATATATATATGTATATATATATATATATATATATATATATGTGTGTGCCTGTATATATATATATATATATATATATATATATATATATATATGTGTGTGCCTGTATATATATATATATATATATATATATATATATATAATATATATAATATATATAATATATATATATATATATATATATATATATATATATGTGTGTGTGTGTGTGTATGTGTGTGTGTGTGTGTATGTATGTGTGTGTGCCTGTATAATCTGTCTTTGATTGAAGACGCATACCTTACAAAAATGAAGCATACTGTGATATACATAACCTAAATTCTCTGCTTAATCACTGTACCGCTTGCATCACACCGTCCTTTTCTCCTCAAATCAACATAAAAAGCATTAACTACAGCCTACATTATATTCAAGACGAAAGAAAAAAGTATATACTTACTAGCTACGATCTTCAAGACGTGAATGGTAAGAACTTCACTGAAAGTATAACTAGTCGAACCAAGAGGTGAGTCAGTGAGTGATAAAAGGCACCCGGTAGCCTGCTCCAGTGTTTATATACTTTCCCTAACTGTTGCTAGAGAAGCTTGGGGGTTGGGGGTGTCCAAGTGGCCCTACACTGGGTGAAAAGGACTGTGTACTATAGATCTGGGACTGATTACGCGTGCAGACGAAATCACGAAAGAAGTAACTAGCCTGCTTCTACCCTGACTATCATCTACGATAGGTCTAGTATTTGTTTGGTAATTCGTGTTTGTTTACGTTCACTGTTCAATGCCAAATCAGTTTTTCTTCTCAGCTATGGACTTTGACAAGTAATAATTTCAGACGTTCTTTGATAATCGAATAAGGGGTTTCTTAACAGCTTTTCATAGCAAGAAGAAATCATACAGAAGGATAAAACAATCAGAAGACTTCGGAAACTTTTCAAGTTTATTTTTGGGAAGATTTTGCATCGCTCTTAGTTAGATATTAAGTAAAGGAGTTGTGAATATTGAACGTGTAGCCTATTCATGATAATCAAAAGAAAAAGTCTGAATATGGATTCCATAATCATGAATTTATTCCATCAAAAAAAAAAAAAAAAAAAAAAAAAAAAAAAAAAAAAAAAAAAAAAATTTATCTTATTTACCAAATCTGCGAGTTGGTCTTATTCAATCTATTGTGATTTACGAATCTCACGTTTCAAGAACCTTTCACATTTCTTCGATGATTTGAAAAACTAATCAAGAAGATATTGCTGTTAAAGATTGTTCTACTCTAGACTATTCAGTGTATAAGAAGGCAAAAGTATAATGAGCCGTAAACAGATAGGGATCCAATGCAATCCTTGGCCAACCTAACTAGCCTTCTCCATCACGAGGCTCAATACTACGCAGTACTCTAGAAGTTTTATTCCGGCTGTTACCAAGTTGTGGAATGATCTTCCTAATCGTGTAGTTGAATCAGTAGAACTTCAAAAGTTCAAAGTTGGAGTAAATGCTTTTTTGTTGACCAGGCGGACATGAGTCTTTTTATGGTTTATTTATGACATATTTGTTTTTGATGTTGTTAATAGTTTATATATGACATGTCTCTTTTGACGTTGTTACTTATTTTAGAATGATTTATTGTTAAATTGTTCTCTTCATTCATTTATTTCCTTATTTCCTTTCCTCACTGGGCTATTTTTCCCTGTTGGAGCCCCTGGGCTTATAGCATCTTGCTTTTCCAACTAGTGTTGTAGCTTGGATAGTAATAATAATAATAATAATAATAATAATAATATGGCTATTTGCATCAGAGTTTAATATCATATTAATCTTTGAAATGTATTTTTGGAAGCGATATTTAGTACCAAAACAAAGTTGTGGTAGCGTGTTGGAAACGTCCCCGTTTAACAATCAATTGGACGGGAGTTCGACCAACAAGAGCTTTACATATTCTTGCAGTGTCTGCAACTCACCATCCCTGACAGCAAGAGAAGAGGGGTGTTGAGTCATCGGCATTCACTGTCTGGCTCTCCCTGGTCATTATTATTATTATTATTATTACTATCCAAGCTACAACCCTAGTTGGAAAAGCAAGATGCTATAAGCCCAGGGAATCCAACAGGGAAAAATAGCCCAGTGAGGAAAGGAAATAAGGAAATAAATGAATGAAGAGAACAATTTAACAATAAATCATTCTAAAATAAGTAACAACGTCAAAACAGACATGTCATATATAAACTATTAACAACATCAAAAACAAATATGTCATAAATAAACTATAAAAAGACTCATGTCCGCCTGGTCAACAAAAAAGCATTTGCTCCAACTTTGAACTTTTGAAGTTCTACTGATTCAACCACCCAATTAGGATGATCATTCCACAACTTGGTAACAGCCGGAATAAAACTTCTAGAGTACTGCGTAGTATTGAGCCTCGTGATGGAGAAGGCCTGGCTATTAGAATTAACTGCCTGCCTAGTATTACGAACAGGATAGAATTGTCCAAGGAGATCTGAATGTAAAGGATGGTCAGAGTTATGCAAAATCTTATGCAACATGCATTATGAACTAAGTGAACGATGGTGCCAAAGATTAATATCTAGATCAGGAATAAGAAATTTAATAGACCGTAAGTTTCTGTCCAACAAATTAATATGAGAATCAGCAGCTGAAGACCAGACAGGAGAACAATACTCAAAACAAGGTAGAATGAAAGAATTAAAACACTTCTTCAGAATAGATTGATCACCGAAAATCTTGAAAGACTTTCTCAATAAGCCTATTTTTTGTGCAATTGAAGAAGACACAGACCTTATATGTTTCTCAAAAGTAAATTTACTGTCGAGAATCACACCTAAAATAGCTTAATGGAGAGGTGCTTGGGTGCTGATCGTATGTATGGTCAGTCTCCAGGACATTACGTAATCCCTTGCCTCTGCCATTTATGACCTTTAAATTTTTTCCACCGAAGACGCATAGGATTTCACATAAAAGGGAACTCAGTAGATCTCTGCCTAGGGAAAAAGTCAAATGACTAGTTGACAAGAACGTCACTAATATCGAGTTGCCAACGAGCAATATATAATCCACTGCTACCACAACATTGACTGTATTTTAGAATTTATTTTAGAAATACTGACCCTGGTGTGGTTTGTATGCCGTGCCTCTGAATTGTAGAAACTGTTCAAGTTTAAAGTTCAAGAAAGCAGTAAAACCAATATAGCGAGCAACAAAATAACCTCATTACGAGAAAACAGACCTCTCTCTCTCTCTCTCTCTCTCTCTCTCTCTCTCTCTCTCTCTCTCTCTCTCTCTCAAATGTATCAATAATAAGACAGCCACGTTAACAAGATAAAATTTAATCAAGAGTCACGTAATGGCTTTGACAGTTAATGACAAGAGACAGCACCACTTCTGTTCCTTTCAATCATGTTTATCCTTATATCCAGGTGGATTTGGATTGGGTTTATTCCTCGCCAGTTGCTGATATGTCCCACGGGCCAATTCCCACTGGCTCAGGAATTCGAAGGGAATGTTAAACTCGTGACACGTCTCGAAGAAAGCAGGGTAGAGAGCGTCTAGTTTGGAATGGTCGACCGTTGGAAGCAGGTGATGCAGGCTGTGGTCGCCAAAGGTTGTGGCCACTAAGAACAGGTTGCCTTTTACCTCAATTCTGGAGAATAGAACGTTAATAATAATAATAATAATAATAATAATAATAATAATAATAATAATATACATAGGATTTCATTCTCAACCTCGTACATTTCGTTTAAATTGGCATAGTACTAATTATACTTGCTCCTTCAAATTTTCTTCCATAATAGTCTTCATTCTAAGAAGAAGAAACGCTCTTGGGTCTTTAATACCTAATTTAACCCTGTTATTATTATTATTATTATTATTATTATTGTTATTATTATTATTAGTTAACCAACAACCCTAATAATAGCCCGATGAGGAAAGGGAAAAGGAAATAAATAAATTATATGAATAATAATGAATAATTATTATGAAGAGACGACTGATAGAATTAACAGCGCACCTAATAATATTAGGGACTTGGTAGTACAGTCTGGGAAGATTTGAATGTAAAGGATGGTCAGAATTATGAAAAATCTTATGCAACATGTATAAAAAAACATGATTAACCGACGGTGTCAGAGATTTAATATCTGGATCAGGGATAAGATTCTTTACACATTCTCGTCTTTCCTCTTACACCTGACAACACTGATATTACCAAAACACTTCTTCTTCGATCAAGGGACTTGTTCAGTGGCTGCTTTCCTCTTGGTAAGGGTAGAAGAGACTCTTTAGCTATTGTAGGCAGCTCTTCTAAGAGATTGACACTCCAAAATCAAACTATTGTTCTCTAGTCTTAGGTAGTGCCATAGCCTCTGTACCATGGTCTTCCACTATCTTTAGTTAGAGTTCTCTTGCTTGAGGGTACACTCGGGCACACTATTCTATCTAATTTCTCTTCTTGTTTTGTTCAAGTTTTTATAGTTTATATAGGAAATGTGTATTTTAATGTTACTGTTCTTAAAATATTTAATTTTTCCTTTTTTCCTTTCTTCACTGGGCTATTTTCCCTGTTGGGGCCCCTGGGCTTATAGCATCCTGCTTTTCCAACTAGGGTTGTAGCTTAGCAAGTAATAATAATAATAATAATAATAATAATAATAATAACAAACTACAAGTTTTTGTCCAACAGATAAAGATGATATTCAGCAGCTGAAGACCAACAGAATAATAGGCCTACGCGAAACAAGGCTGAATAAAAGCATTATAACATTTCTTCAGGATGGATTGATCTCTCAAAATTTTATCACACTTTCTCAATAAGCCATTTTTTTCACAATTAAACAGGAAACAGAACGAATGAGTTACTCAGAAGTAAATTTTTACAATGTTTTAGTTTGTTTTTAACACCGTCAATCTTTTCATTAGTTTATTAACTTCATGAACACAAATTGTTGAAATGACTTCATGAAAGTTCGGAAATCCCCCTTGAAATAAATTAATCTTATCAAGTTCCAATTTCCCATTCAGATACAATATCTAGTTCTGTCATAACATTGTCAAAACAGAGAAATAAAGATTAATAATAGAGATAGAAAAGCAAGACAAGTAAATTAGAAAAATACGTTGATGGATATTTCGGAGATGGGTCTATTTCTGTCTTGGTTAACTTTACTGTTTACGGTTATTATTATTATTATTATTATTATTATTATTATTATTATTATTTGCTAAGCTACAACCCTAGTTGGATAAGCAAGATGCTATAAGCCTAGGGGCTCCAACAGGGAAGTAACCCAGTGAGGAAAGAAAACAATGAAAAATAAAATATTTTAAGAGCAGCAACAACATTGAAATAAATATTTCTTATATAAACTATAAAAACTTTAACAAAACAAGCGGAAGAGAAATAAGATAGAATAGCGTGCCCGAGTGTACTCTAAAAAAAAAAGAACTGATATATGACGTTGTATCAGGTATGGCTTTGTCGAAAAAGGTATGGATTCCCATGTCACTAAAATGCCTATCGCAATCACCTAGTTCAACTTCGGGGTCAAGCTAAAGTGGACGTGTTATCGAATGTGATAAAAACGTGACCATATAATCAAGGTGTCTTTAGATATGAGACTAGAGAAAAAAATGAAGGCTGTCTAGCTGTTAAATCATTAAAGATGGTGGCCAATAAATTCCAAATTTCATCTAGCATTTAAAGGTTTAAGGGCCGCTCAGGAATGGCAGAGACAAGGGACAGCGACATTGCCCTATCAAGCAGGACAATGCCCAAGAGTCTGATCACACATCATATGATCAGCGCCCAAGCCCCCTCTCCATCCCAGGGAGGGCCAGGCAATGGCTGCTGATGATTCAGCAGATAGACCTATAGGATCCCCCAAAACTCCCAACCTTAGCTCACAAGGATGGTAAGGTTGCAAACACTAATGGCACTAACGAGTTAAGAGAGTTTGAAAGTCTGAAAGAGGGCATGAATAAGCTGGTTGAAGAAAACCTAACATAGTACAAGAAATCAAGTAATCAAGTTTTAAGCAATTCTGAGAGGCTTAAAACCTGATTTCTGACAAAGTTTAGCGTTGTTGTGGCCTATTTGGTAACGTCCCTGAGTGATGATCTCCAGACTGGGGTTCGAGTACCACTCAAAATCGTTAGTTCCTTTGGTTGTTGCAACCTCACCATCCTTGTGAGCTAAGGATTGGGGGTTTGGCGGATTCTATAGGTCTATCTGCTGAGTCATCTGCAGCCATTGCCTGGCCCTCCTTGGTTCTAGCTTGGGTGGAGACGGGGCTTTGGCGCTGATCATATGTATATATGGTCAGCGTCTGTGGCATTGTCCTGCTTGATAGCTATAATGTCACTGTTCCTTGACTCTGCCATTCATGAGCGGCCTTTAAACCTTAAGGAAAAGCTGGATAGGCCTAAGTCTCTCATATTACCTATTGGAAACATCCCTGCCTAGTGATATACTGCACTGGGATTCGAGACCCGCTCAACCTCGATAGTTTCTTGTAGTATCTGCAACCTCGCCATCCTTGTGATTAGCTAAGGATGTGGGGTTTGGGAGAGCCTATAGGTCTACTTGCTGAGTCATCAGCAACCATTGCCTGGCCCTCTCTGGTCCTAGCTTGGGTGGAGAGGGGGCTTACGAGCGGATCATATGTACTGTTCTCTTGCTTGAGGGTACACTCGGGCACACTGTTCTATCTACTTTCTCTTCTTCTTGTTTTGTTAAAGTTTTTATAGTTTATATAGGAAATATCTATTTTAATGTTGTTACTATTCTTTTCTTTATTCAATTTTTCCTTGTTTCCTTTCCTCATTGGGCTATTTTCCCTGTTGGGGCCCCTGGGCTGCATCCTGCTTTTCCAACTAGGGTTGTAGCTTAGCATTTAATAATAATAAATAATAATACTGTATATATGGCCTGACTTTAGGGCATTGTCACTGACCCTTGCCTCTGCCATTCATGAGCGACCTTTAAAAAATAAGCTGCCATGATGGAAACAGTACAGGATAGTAAAGGTTAAGGTGTATGGTATCAGTTCCAGTTTCATCAGAATAGATGCTCACCAGAACGTCAGCTGGGCAAGCCCAACCCTCTGCGGTGATGTCCAAGCACAGTAGTGGCCTCCCCAGTAAAGCTTAAACTCACGGTCCCGGACTGGAGCCTATATTCTAGCTTAGTCAGCTGGTGTGTCTCTGGGGCGTTTAGCCCTAGCTCCCTCCAAAATGACTCATTTGGGATTCAATTAGCCCCAAAAAGTTTTAAGCACATAAATTATCAAGACGCTTTACTTATTTGTAGAGTTCAATGAATTGCAAATTCTAACCAAGTTTCTGGGGGCAAAGTTCAGGTTAAATCCCTAGCAAAAACGGCCTTAGGGGAGCATATTCCTCCCCCAAAAGTATTGCGCATTTACTTCTGAGTGAACCATCTCATGTATCTAATTGACCCAGAAACACATAATCTGATCTAAATTTCTGGGGCAAAGTTCTGGTTAGGTTCCCCGCAAAGATGTCCCCATGGGGTGGTACTCCTCCACAGAATAATTACGCATGAAATTCTAACTATATGTACATTCTGTCATTTGTTTCCTTTTATTTATTGTGAGTTATGTAGAATATTTAAGATACAAGCATTATAATATAGGATTTTTTAGTAAGCAATAAATTATTGTAATATCGCTCCAGTTATATGAGAACATATTAGATGGTGAGGGGTAGATGGAGATGGTTTGGGTATGCTCTTCGCACTCCCCAAGAGAGATTAGTTCACCAAACGTTTATCTGGGCTCCACAAGGCACTAGAATAGTTGCAAGAAACAGGTCCACAGGGCTTAGGACTATAAAGCGTGAAGTAGATGATGAATGGAGAAGTATTGAAGTAAAAGCTCTAGATAGAGACGACTGGCGAAATCTAACCGAGGCCCTTTGCGTCTATAGGCGTGGGAGGAGATGATGATAGTGATGATGATAAGACGATTAATAATCGGCCAAAGATTAAAGGAAACGTCAAGTGGCTGATGATTCAGATTTTGATAATTTGTTACTGTTTAAGAAAAAAAAAACTGCAGCGTTTTTAGTGATTCATTTATTCACTAAGTATATTGGCTAAAACTGCAACTGGCTACTTTATGAAAAAAAATATTGTTATTTATTTGTATGTGTATGAATAAAATGTATCTTTATTGTACGGTGAATTTGCAATTTATTTGTACGTACTTATATGGAACATCTATTGCCCGCAGTGAGAAAATGAAAGAAAACGGGAACTGATAACCAAGGAACCAATTTGTATTATTATTTTTAATTTTTTTTTAAGAATGCAGCAATATTCCACTTCTATAAACGTACAACAATATTTATTTCTACATAAAGGATTTTGAAATAGTGAAAAAAAATCTTCTGTAATGCACTAAGTAATGATGAAAATACTATCTGAAAGGTGTTATTTACTACATTGTTTAATTACTTTCACATAGACTCATGGGATATCTAAATCTACTCTACACCTTTCCCTTATAACATTTGATTAAGTTTATTCATGAGCATAGCAAGTGCAAAGTTAATATTAGTGGAGTCCTATCAAATGAATTTCCAGTGAACAGTGGAGTACTCCAAGGGAATGTGTTGTCACCTATGTTGTTTATCCTCCTCATGGATTTTGTAATGCACAGAACAGTTGGGGATGGCGGAAAAGGATTGGACTGGATTGGTAACAGGAAATAAGCGGACCTAGAGTATGCTGATGACGATGTTCTTATTAGCAAAACACCACAGGACTTGCAAAGCTTTGCTTATCAGAATCCATGAAATATCACATGAGGTTGGGCTCAAGATAAATAGAATAAAAGCAGAGAAGATGAGAACGGAATATGCAATGGAAGATGAAATATCATTGGAATGAAAAGAGGATTAATGAGGTGGAATCATTTAAATATTTAAGAATATGATCTCTAATACAATATCTTTAGAATTGGAGTTTAATGAAAGATTGAAAAAAGCTAATCAGGCAATGGGTAGGTTAAGTAGAATTTGGAAATCAAATCGCCTGAAATTACATACAAAAATCAGGATATATATCAGTTTAGTGAGATCGGTGTTATTGTATGGACATAAGTAGTGGTATGACAATAAAACAATATCCAACAGATTTTGTAGATTTAAGAACAAAGCCCTCAAAAGAATATTGGGAGTTAAAAGGCAGGACAGGAGTAGAAATTAAACTATAAGAGAGATTACTCGATTGCCATATGTGGATGAGACCATGGTGAGGGGTAGATGGAGATAATTTGGTCGTGCTCTTCGCAATCTCCAAGAGAGATTAGTTAACCAAACTTTCATCTGGGCTCCACAAGGCATAGGAAGAGTTGGAAGACCCAGGCCTACATGGCTGAGTTACTATGAAGCTTGAAGTAGATGATGAATGGAAAAGTATTGATTTGAAAGCTCAATATAGAGACGACTGGCGAAATCTAACTGAGGCACTTTGCGTCAATAGGCATAGGAGGAGATGATATATATATATATATATATATATATATATATATATATATATATGTGTGTGTGTGTGTGTGTGCGTGTATATACTGTATATATAAATATATATATATATATATATATATATATATATATATATATATATATATATATGTGTGTGTGTGTGTATATACTGTATATATATATATATATATATATATATATATATACATATATATATATATATATATATATAATATATATATATATATATATATATATATATATATATATATATACAGAGAGAGAGAGAGAGAGAGAGAGAGAGAGAGAGAGAGAGAGAGAGAGAGAGAGAGAGAGAGAGAGAGAGAGCTATTCAGGGCACATCGAACGAAGGGAAAATGTAAAATAAACATCAACGCTCATTATCGTACTCATGAAGGATAATTAACCGCCCACACGCATGACTCCCTCCCACAGCCTAATATACTTAGAATTTGCACGTCCGCCCGCCCGGCAGCAACACCGCCCACCCCCCTCTTCACCCCCATATGCCGAAAACCCAAGTCTTCGAATTAGAACTTCAGAAGTTCAACCTTGCAACGAACGTTTCTGAGTTGAACAGGTTGACCTAAGTTTCTCTTCATTATTATTATTATTATTATTATTATTATTATTATTATTATTATTATTATTATTATTATTATTATTATTAGCTAAGATACAACTCTAGTTGGAAAAGCAGGATGCTATAAGCCCAATAGTTTCAAAAGGAAAGCGAGGAAAGGAAATAAGGAAATAAATAAACTATATGAGAAGTAATAAACAATTAAAATAGAATATTTTAAAAACAGGCACAACATTAAAATAAATCTTTCAAATATATAATACAAATAGAGACTTGTGTTAGCCAGTTCAACATAAAAAAAAAAAAAAAGGGCTGCAAGCTTGAACTTTTGAGGTTTTGCCGATTCAATTTATTGATTAGGAAGATCATTCCACAACTTGGTCACAGCTGGGATAAAACTGTGTAGTATTGAGGCTCGTGATGGAGAAAGCCTGACTATAAGAATTAACTGCATACATTGTATTCTGAACAGGATGGTACTGTTCGGGATGATCTGAATATAAAGGATGATTAGAATTTGAAAAGAAAATTATGCAATATGCTTAACGAACTCAAAAAAACGGTGCCAGATATTGATATCTAGATAAGGAATAGGAAATTTACTAGAGAAATAGTTCACAAAACGTTCAACTGGGCTCCACAAGGCACTAGAAGAGTTGGAAATCACAGGGCTACATGGCTGAGGACTATGAAGCGTGAAGTAGGAGACGATAAATGGATGAGTATTGATTTAAAAGCTCAAGGTAGAGAGGAGACGACTGGAGAAATATAACCGAAGCCCTTTGCATCAATAGGCGTACGAGGAGATGATGATGAAGTTCCTGTCCAACAAATTAAGATGAGAATCAGCAGCTGAAGACCAGACAGGAGAGCAATACTCGAAACATGGTGAAAGAATGAAAACCCTTCAGAATAGACTGATCATCGAAAATCTTACAAGACTTTCTCAATAAGGCATTTTTTTGTGCAATTGAAGAAGAGACACACCTAATGTGTTTCTCAAAAATAGCTTTATGTCGAGAATCCCACCTAAAATATTAAGTCATACAGACTTAAAGAAACATTGTCAATGCTCAGATCCGGATGTTGAAGAGCCACTGTCCTCGACCTACTTACAATCATACTTTGAGATTTGTTATGATTCAACTTCATACACAATAATTTTCCCCATTCACTAATTTTAGCTATATCTCTATTAAGGGATTCAGCTTCCCAAGATCTACAGTAAATTCAGGAGATGGAATTGATGCAAAGAGAGTAGCATCATCTGCATATGCAATAAGCTTGTCTTCTACGCCAAACCACATGTCATGCGTATAGAGCATAAGAAATGATAGGCCAAAAACACTACCCTGAGGAACACCAGATATCACATTCTTATACTAACTATGGTGCCCATCAACAACTCTTTTCGATCTATTACTTAACAATTTAATAATGATGCTAATAATATGAAAGACCTATTTTGATGTTGTTAATGATCTTAAAATATTTCATATAAATTATTGATTTCTTCTGATATATAGTTCATTTATTTCCTTTACTCACTGGGCTACATACCTTGTTGGAGCCCTTGGAATTGTACCATCCTGCTCTTTCAACTAGGGTTGTAGCTTAGCTAATAATAATAATAATAATAATAATAATAATAATAATAATAATAATAATAATAATAATAACAATAATAATAATAATAAATCTTAAAAAAGGAACAGCACTCACCTGTCCCTGACTGCATCCAGTTGACACAGGCCCCAGTCTGGATTCTCTCTGAACTTGTCTCCTTCGTGATAGATTTGTGGATGATGGTGAGCGACCAACACACCGATGGTGCTGAACCAGCTGCTACAGGCTGCATGGAGTATCAGCCATAGCCTGAAAAGGAATATTATTCTTAAGGCATTGTTCTACGATGGGTTGCCTTCTTTCTCTTTCTCTCATGCGCTCTTCCCATCCGTTATCCCTACATGAAGGGGTCGGTTGCCTGATCCGCCGCCCTTTCCAATACTTTTTATCAAAGGCATCTTCTTCTACCAAACATCTGCTCTCCATATCATCCTTCACCTTATCTCGCCATCTAATTCTCTGCCTCCCTCTTGATCTAGCCCCACTAACAGGTTCCTCACAAGCCCTCCCCACCATTCATTCTCAACACATGCCCACACCATCTCAGTCGTGACATTCTTATCATCTTAGTAATCTTCACTTCACCTACCATTCTTCTTAGTACATCATTTTCCAATCTCTGAAGGATTGATATTCTCATAATCCACCTCAGTATTCGCATCTCTGATCTCTCAAGCTTTGCTTCCTCTTTTCGTTTTAAAGCCCACGTTTCCGATACATCCAATAACCCTGGTTTTATTACAGTACTATAGATTTTGACTTTTAGCTTGATTGCATAATCAAGTGTGCCTTCATTGTGAATTAAAGACTTTTTTAGGCTAAAAGTTTGTGTGCGTTAGAGTTCAAAGTAATCCCGTGCATGTTCTTTACATATACGATGATCTATTGGAATATTTACGTTGAAATGACAAGCTATTCATAATGCAAATTTGGTGGTAGGATAGTTTCAGGTGTTAGGAATAATCTCTAAAAGGGAGGATTATTAAGCATGTCTAAAGAGCTTAAAATCATTACGGGAATATGAGTAGTAAAAATACTGTATTTTTATTCATTATTAAGATAAAAAAGTGTGCTTGAGTGTACCCTCAAGCATGAAACCTCTAACCCAAGAAAATGGAAGACCATGGTACAGAGGCTATGGCACTACCCAAAACCAAGAATAGAGAACAATGGTTTGATTTTGCAGTGTCATTCTACTAGAAGAGCTGCTCACCATAGCTAAAAAGTCTCCTCTACCCTTATCAATAGGAAATTATCCACTGAACAATTACAGTGCAGTAGTTAACCCCTTGAGTGAAGAAGATAATTTTTGTAAAAAGTGCATGTTCTCTTTAGTTTATATAACAAAATTATATTTTTGTAACCCGTCTGTATTAGTTAATCTTTTGGCTTTTTTCCAAAAATCTGTAACCATCTCGAACCTGGCCATTACTACTAAAACTATTCAAGTCGTCGACCTACAGAACTTCAAGTTAGAGCATATCTAAACTGAAAACTTGTTTGTAGACAAAACTAACATGATCAATCTGTGTGTACTCATTCTTGCAACGTAACTTACCTTATTCCTGTAGCCACCGAAGATGAAAGACCACACATCACAACCAACTCCAGAAGAGGAAGAAGATTTTCAGGCCGAAGAGGAGTCTGTCCGGTGACCACGATGTAAATCCTCTTGATTAACTCGATGTAAAATGCGGTTGGCGCTATTACAACTTGGTAAACTTGGGCTAAGTAACGCTGAAGGAAATTCTTGCCCGGTTTAGGCAAGAAGACGTAGACAGGCTCCAGGGCTACGATCTCCAAGTCGTACCTCGTGTTGGTGAAGAGATGGTGAGACAGGCCGTGGCTTATTCGCCAGTCGTAGGACGTGAGGAGGCTGAAGTCCCAGTAATACATGCGGAAGCTGTCTCGCTGGTGAAAGAAGTTGTGGGCGCACATGATATTCATGGCGAGAACAATGCCTGAAAGGAATGAATGGTCTGAGCAAAGATCTGTTAGTAATTTTTGCCTTCTGGAAGCGTTATAAATTTAAAGAGGCTGTCTGAGCAAATATCAGACAGTGATTTTAGCCTACTGGAAGCGTTATGAACGTTAAAGATACTGTCTGAGCAAAAATCAGACAGTGATTTTAGCCTTCTGGAAGCGTTATGAACGTTAAAGATACTGTTTGAGCGAAAATCAGACAGTGATTTTAGCCTTCTGGAAGCGTTAGAAACGTTAAAGATACTGTCTGAGCAGAAATCAGACAGTGATCTTAGATTTCTGGAAGCGTTATGAACGTTAAAGATACTGTTTGAGCGAAAATCAGACAGTGATTTTAGCCTTCTGGAAGCGTTAGAAACGTTAAAGATACTGTCTGAGCAGAAATCAGACAGTGATCTTAGATTTCTGGAAGCGTTATGAACGTTAAAGATACTGTTTGAGCGAAAATCAGACAGTGATTTTAGCCTTCTGGAAGCGTTATAAGCGTTAAAGATACTGTCTGAGCAAAAATCAGTGATTTTAGCCTTCTGGAAGCGTTATGCGTTAAAGATACTGTCTGAGCAAAAATCAGACAGTGATTTTAGATTTCTGGAAGCGTTATAAACATTAAAGGTACTGTCTGAGCAAAACTCAGACAGTGATTTTAGCCTTCTGGAAGCGTTATGCGTTAAAGATACTGTCTGAGCAAAACTCAGACAGTGATTTTAGCCTTCTGGAAGCGTTATGCGTTAAAGATACTGTCTGAGCAAAAATCAGACAGTGATTTTAGATTTCTGGAAGCGTTATAAACATTAAAGGTACTGTCTGAGCAAAACTCAGACAGTGATTTTAGCCTTCTGGAAGCGTTATAAACGTTAGAGATACTGTCTGAGCAAAAAAAGTGACAATGATTTTAGCCTTCTGGAAACGTTATAAACTGTTCAGATGCTGTATCAAAGCATATCTTATGGCTTAGTTTTCATAACACTAATGCAATCAGTTCTGAAATGACAACCAGTATCAAAGTCCAAGCTTACCCGCGAAAATCACCAGAAGTTTAGAATCTATGACAGACGCGCATATAGTCAAGCCGATGAAGCCGATAAACAACATATCTTGCATCAAAAGCATCTGACGACTAGGTCCCTGTCCTATTTTCTCTAGAACTGGTCTAACCTGTTAGAAGAAAGTACATTTTTAGGAGCTGAGGAAAACCCTCACTCAAGAATTAATAATCATTATAAAGATTTCATTTCATAGCAGTCAGTACTTTGGACTGACAAGACAAATACCTTTACAGTAAAAAAATTATAAGATCAATAATAAAGGAAAAAAGGTTCTGTATGTATATATATATATATATATATATATATATATATATATATATATATATATATATATATATATAATCAAGATTCATATTGGAATCAACACAAGAGAAATGGTGAAAAAGTTCCTACACCAAGTCAAGGAAAATTATCAGAAAACACCCAAATAGTAATAAAGAAAAGAATAGAAATTGTGGTAAAATCCAAGAGAGATGAAATAGAATGAGCAGAACATTCCAAAACAATAAATGAAATAAAAACCCAAGACATCCATAAACACAATCAGACCAAAATTGAGGAAACACTAAAGAAAGGAAGAGGCATCAAATTTATGAAAACTTGGAACAGGGCGCCAAAAGATATTTGTTTTAAAGGATGTAAATGGAAATATTATCAACAAAAGAGATGGTGGGATAAAAATTGCAGAGGATCTCTATATACTGCTAAACAATAGTTATATAAGAAATAGCTTTGTCAATAGTAATAATGGAACATCTGAGTAGGTACCAAAAGTAATAGCAGGAGAAGTAAAGACACCATTAAAATGTATGAAAATACACAACGCAGCAAAAGAAGATGCCATAACAATTAATAATAGATGGAGGAGACTTCACAGTAGTAAAATTCGCTGAACTTTACACAAAATACCTAGAAGAATGCTCTATACCTACAGCTTGAAAAAAAAACTTTATAATATAATCATACTAATTCACAAAATGGGAGACACAAAAGACCTGAATATTACCATTCAATAAATTTACTCTCAGTAATATAAAAAATATCTACAAAAATCATATTAGGCCAAATAGAAAGACAGCTAGACTTAATCAACCAACAAACCATGCAGGCTTTAGAAACGGGTATTCAACATCTGATCATATCCATGTAATTAACCAGCTAATGGAAAAATCAAGAGTATGACAAAACATCACGTATGGCATTTGTAGACTATGAGACAACTTTTGATTCTTTCAAATCTTCAGCAAGTTTTGAAAGCCCTTTAAAGATAAGGAATAGATGAATACTTTGTTAGAACACTTGAAGATATCTATATTGGAAGTACAGCAATCCTACAACTACATTATAGAGAATAAAATTCCGATTGAGAAAGGAGTTAGATAGGAAGACTTCATCTCTCCTAAATTATTCACATTGTGCCTAGAAAAAGTTTTTAATAATTTAGATTAGGAAAATGTAGGAATTAATATTAATGGGGATACCTAAACAACTTTTGATTTGCAAATAACATACTTCTCTTTAATGAATTATGGGAGGAATGGCAAAAGAAAATGAAATATTTGAATAGAGTAACCAGAAATATGACTGAAAATAAATATAGGTAAAAATAATATAATGTTCAATGGAAATGCAGAGACAACATATAAGGGTGTATGGTCGAACCTCTAGAGATTTTTAATGAATATATGTACTTCGTACAGACAGTAAGTGTTTCCCCAGGACATCAACTGAAATTAAAAGACGCATAAGCATGGGATGGAGAGATTGTGGTAAACAAAAATTATATTATGAAAAGTAAAATACCACTCTCTCTGAAAAGAGAAGCATCTGATCTGATGGACCTAACAGTATCAACTTGTACCAAAAACTTGGAGCCTTACTAAAGCCTTAGAACATAAGTTATTTACAGCTCAAAGAGATAGGGATAGAATAAGGATGGGAATAACACAAAAAGACAGAAAATGAGCAGTTTGGATACGAGGGCAAATTTAAATAGAGGATATTCTAATAACATGAAAGAAAAAGAAATGGACATGGGCAGAACATATAATGAGAATGACAAATAATAGATTGACAAGAAGAATAAAAGAATGGGTCCCTATAGATTGCAAATGAAGCAGGGGAAGGAAAAGAAGATGGTGGATTGACGAGCTAAGAATATTTGCGGGTAGAGACCTAAAGCTTTTCGTGTAAGTCAGTCATCTCCAAAAACCTACTAGCTATTTTAGAGCAACAAAATGATACTTCAACTGCCCGATACAACAGCAAAATCACACATTCTTTCCTGTTTATACACCGGCATTGCCATTGATGACATCACACGCACGGCTTCTGAGGCGTTACTGCGAGGAAAGAATTACAAAAGAGCCTTACTACTTCTTCTTCTTTGTCTGCATCCCTTCCCACTTCTATGTGAGGTTGATGTTTCTGGCCAGCGTTCTCCATCTACCTCTGTCCCATACTTCACCCTAGCCAAAACCACTATGGCTAGTGAAGATTGTGAGCCTTACTAATTGAGGGAAATTTAAAGCAGTTTTTAGTGAGGAACAAAGGTTGAGCATAAGACTGAATTTTAATTACACTGAGATTATAGACTGATGTGGAAGGTTACGGAGTTAACAAAAGCCCAAAGATGGAGGTCCCAGAGGCAGTAAGGAGCATTTGTGAGTAAATGTGTATGTTTAAAAAAAAATAAATAGTTTAATTGCCAATGAGGTATTCGATTCAGTGTGGGAATAGTAGCAGATTAGTTATTATCTGTCTGTAAGATATAGAAAAGACAGACTTCAGAAATAAAGGAGAAAAATCAAGAGAAAATATAGATGAACCTTGAGTGGACAAAGTAAGAGCTCTTGGGTAAACTGAGTTTACAAGTATTAATTCACAAGTGGTACTTGGAACACCAAACACTGGAAAATATTGTTAATCCATTCATCACACATGATCATGAAATTTCCCGATGGAAGTTCTTTCCGGCAGCTTCCTACAGTATAATATTTCTGCGAGTGATATTACAAGAGAATTACCGTCAGGAATATATAAGAGAAAGATGCCAGAGTGTAATAAAGTATAGAAAAAACTGCTGAGTAAGCTAGAAGTAAAAGCAAATTAGTGAATAGGCTTTACAAATAAATTTATAAAAATGGATGGATTTACATTTTTGTGGTTAAATGCAGATAATCTTTTAAGTAAAGTGCAAAAGTGTCTTACTTTTCTCTTCAGAGTCCTGAAAAACCCATCTTCATGGAAGGTGTACGGTGAATTCCTGGGCGTGTCAATGTCTTTCACAAAGTATTTGGACAGAATCTTCTCCGCTGTCAGACTTATGTGGGAACTTTCGAAAGCCTCTGTAATATCTGTCCCTTTGGTCATTGTGATCCATTCCTTGCCTGGGGATTGAGAAAATTAGTCAAATGAGTCACTGTGAGAGGTTGTCTCACTGCTGATGGAATTCGTGTTTGAGATAGAAGATCAAATGAGTCACTATAAAAGGTTGTCAATTATTGATAGAATTTTCATACCTAAAAGAAATTTCAAATAAGTCAATGTAAGAGGTCACCAATTATTGGTAAAATGTGTATTATTAAGGAAAATCTCAAATGATTCACTGTGAGAGGTCGTCTAACTGCTGATGAAATTCGTATTTGAGAAAAAAAGAATCAAATGAGTCACTGTAACATATTGTCTTGTAGGCTACTGATAGAATTGGTATGATGAAGGAAAACCTCAAATGAGTCACTGTGAGAAATCCTCTAACTGCTGATAGAATCTAGTTGTAATAAAACACAAACTTTAAAAATACCTCCAGGATGTATTTTCGCAAAGTCTGTCAAGTCATAGAGCTTGTTATGGACCCTCCAGTACGGTCCGATATCGTCATCTATCCTCTTCCCTTTCAACCATCCAACCGTTGTTATTCCCACATCGAAACAGGCCGGGCGATCTTTGAACTTTCCAGAAGATACGTTTGTGATAAGACCATTATGAGTCTGACTCTTTTCTTCTGCGTTGGCCTCTGGAACTAGCCCCTCGCATGGAGCCATTTTGATCTGCAAGATATAAAACCTATTAGCTTAGATGGGGTAGAACTGAAACATAGAATTAGGACAGTTCCTTATCATTTTGAAAAAGAAATGATAGACGTAATTCAAGGGTGACTAAAGAGGAAGTTATTTATGGGAGAAGAGATGAGCCAAATTACTGCACTTGCTGTTTTGTGATCATAACAACTAAATTAAAGTTAAATGGCCAATTAGCATCTAATTCTAACTAACATTAGTGTACGGAGTTGTCTTCAAATGCCTTTGCTGTCTAAAACAACTAAGCTTGTTCACTTCCTAAAACTACTGTGCTACTGATTTTTCATAATTCTTACCATCCTTTACATTTAGATCTTCTCGGACAGTACCATCCTGTTCGTAAAATTAGGTTCATAGGTAATTCTGATAGTAAGGACTTCTCTACCATGAACCTCTATACTACACAGTATTCTAGAAGTTTTATTCCAGCTGTGACCAAGTTGTGGAATGATCTTCCTAATTGGGTAGTTGAGTCGGTAAAAGTTCAAATTTGCAGCAAATGTTTTTATGTTGAACAGGCTAACATAATTATCTTTTTTATAGTTTATATATGAAAGATCTGTTTTCATGTTACTATTCTTAAACTATTTTATTTTAGTTGTTCATCACTTACACAGTTTATTTATTTCCTTATTTCCTTTCCTCACTAGGCTATTTATAATTTCGTTGAAGAAATAGCTGCCTCAGTTGCATTGATCTTGTGCTCTGGTTTCTCAATGGCTCTGATTATCTTCTTTTCATAATTACTGCATTCCCCCAGTAATTGGGCAAAAGTCATCCTTCATGGGGGGTAGTTAAATTCAGGAATAAGTGATACACCTGTATATACAGAAGGATGGTGTAGCGATGGGCTCCCCCATTTGGTGTGCTCTTCGCCAACTTTTATAAGGGAGTTGTTGAGGAGAGGGTTTTCTCACGGATACGTTGACCAGAGGTGTACATTAGATATATAGACAATACTTTCATCATGGCCCCTTCAATCCAGGACATCAAAACTCTCGGCACGACGTTTGAGAAGTGCAGTTCCCTCAGGTTTACTGTGGAGCATAGCTGCCCTTCCTGGATGTCCTCATTTCCCCTAAACCTACAGGATTTGACACCAGTGTTTATACTAAGCTCACCAATCTCGGCTTGTGCTTAAATGGAGACAGTGAATGCCCTGCCAGGTACAAGGCCTCTACCATTAAAGCTTATGTCTGCAAGGCCTTCTATTATCACCCATGTCCTGGTGAACAATGGCTACTCTAACGAACAAGTAAACCATGAGATCAAGTCAGCCATGGACACCTGGTACCAGAGTGAATAATCGACGGAGAACACCAGCCCCATCATCAACCTCTACTATAAAATGCTTATACAAAATGACTACAAAAAGGATGAAAAAGCCATGAGGGACATCATTAATAGCCACGTTCTCCTGTAGATGAGAACACCGAGGTCAACCTCATCATTTACTATCAAACCAAGAAGATGAGGTTCCTCATCATGAGAAATAATCCAGCTCTACCGACACAGAACTTCCTTAGACAGTCCAACGTGGTCTATTTCTACTTATGCCCTGTTCCAGGATGCTCAGGACGTTACATAGGAATGACCACCATGCGTCTGTCTAAGAGACTGTCCTGTCATGTTCAGCAAGGAGCCATAAGAGCTCATGCCTTCCACATTCACAACAACAACATTAAACATGAAGATATCATCAAGAACACCAAGATCTTCACTCCAGACAGTAAGAGACTTAAAATACTTGAAGCTCTCCTCATACAGTGAGAGAAGCCATCGCTCAATACTACCCAGGAAATGTTCCTTCTCCCCTCCTGCAATAGGAACAACATACCTAGGAGGAACCTTACCAATCATGGCATAACAAATCAAGACAACTATACCGATCAAAACGCCTCCAATCAAGACAGCTCTGATCAGCGTCAAAACATTCCACCTATCATGGATACCCTCTTGGCGAGCGCTTCCACCAATCATGGATACTCTCTTGGCGAGCGCTTCCACCAATCAGAGCCCAGCATTCACAGAGCCAGATACGCCAAACTTAAGGACATAGATAGCATCGTTTCCACCATTCTACTCCAGCTTAAAGAAGGAACACAATATTCCCGAAACACATAGCTGCTTACTGTACTTTTTTTTTACCGAAATAATAAATTTTACCCGACTTGTAAACTTTACATTAAAACCTTGATTCGTTACTTATTTCTGAATTTGACTACCCACCATAAAGGATGTCTTTTGCCCAATTACTGGCTGAATGCAGCAATTCTGAAAAGAGGATAATCAGAGATAATTGAGAAGATTGAGTACAAGATCAATGAAACTGAGACAGCCATGTCTTAAACAAACTTGCCTTTAAGAGGGTCTACAACCTAAATATAATAATAATAATAATAATAATAATAATAATAATAATAATAATAATAATACTTCTGATTTTGACCAGATCTGATTTTTAAAATTTGGTCATGTGACCCAACGTTGGCACCTGGGAAGTCAGAGCAGAAAAGAAACTGAGAAGTAAAGAAAAAAAGTATATATATATATATATATATATATATATATATATATATATATATATATATACATACATACATACATACATATATATATATATATATATATATATATATATGTGTGTGTGTGTGTGTGTGATACTCCTCTCCTGTTTAGCATGTATCTATCTAATTCTATAGAAGCCTTTTATGCAAATCCACAGTGTTTTGACTTATTCGTTGAAGATGGGAAGCTAATGTTGACAGTAATCATAACGAAAATCATAATCTTATTAACCTGCACTTATAAGAAGCCTTGAAATGCCATTATCATTTATATATAAAAAAAAAAAAAAAAAAAAAAAAAAAAAAAAAAAAAAAACCTCACATTCACACTCGTGCATTTGCTTCTAGTTTTAGCTGTCAAGCAAAAATTATTCTGATTTCACCGATATTTATTTTTTTCTACAGATAACGTTTGATAGAAATCAAGAACTCTCGATATCATATCATTATATCTCCAATAGATTTAGTAGATTTGAGAACAAAGCCCTCAGAATCATATTGGGAGTTAAATGGCATGACAGGATTAGAAATGAAATTATAAGAGATTACTAGAGTGTCATATGTGGATGAGATCATGATGAGGGGTAGATTGAGATGGTTTGGGCATGCTCTTCGCACTCCCCAAGAGAGATTAGCTCACCAAACGTTCAGTTGGGCTCCAATAGGTACTAGAAGAGTTGGAAGACCCAGGCCTACATGGCTGAGGATTATGAATCTCGAAGTAGATGATGCAAGGCGAAGTATTGATTTAAAAGCTCAAGATAGAGACGACTGGCGAAATCTAACCGAGGCCCTTTGCGTCAATAGGCGTAGGAGGAGATGATGATGATGATGATGATGATCACAAGGCACTAGAAAAGTTAGAAGACCCAGGCCTACATGGCTGAGGACTATGAAACGCCAAGTGGAAGATGATGAATGGAGAAGTATTGAATTAAAATCTCAAGATGGAGACGACTAGAGAAATCTAACAGAGGCCGTTTGCGTCAATAGGCGTAGGAGGAGACAATGATCTCTTTCATTACTTAGCCAGGATTCTTCCAGCAATTATAATCAAGGTGACCTTGACCACACAATGCATGACATTTACCAGATGTACGGTTGTTTATTATCATTAACATCAAGCGTTGCTAGTTCACTGCATGACAAAGAATGCAGACATGACCTTCTACACGCGTATGTTTAGTCTATGCCATTCTATATCCGCAAATTTTCTTAGCTCATTGATTCACCGTCTTCCCTTCCTTCCCTGCTGTGTTTGCAATATCTAGGGAGACCCATTCTGTTATCATGCTTGTCCATCTGTCATTCTCATTATATGTAGTACACATATCCAGGGCCTCAGTTAGATTTCGCCAGTCGTCTCTATCTAGAGCTTTTAATTCAATGCTTCTCAATTCATCATCTACTTCACGCTTTATAGTCCTCAGCCATGTAGGCCTGGGTCTTCCAACTCTATAGTGCCTTGTTATAATGACGGTTGTCGTTCGGTTAAATGTTCATTCCCACTATTTAGTATCTATTTTTATTACTTTTTCGTATAATACAAAACTGAAAAGAGCGTATTTTCATTAAAGGAAATTTCAAAGAAAATATCAGAATATATATATATATATATATATATATATATATATATATATATATATATATATATATATATATATATATATACGATTTCTTATCTTCATAATGAAATTAATACGTTAACACAAGCCTTTTTAGTCAACTCACTTCAAACTGCACTATGATACAACGAGAACAGGGTTCAATTTACTTTTCTTCACTAACCTTGAAAAGAAAACTGATAAAAACAGAACAAGGCACGAGCATAACAAATGATTTTGCTGCGCAGTAAGATGAGTCGCTTAAGTGTATTGTTGAAGTGCAAGCAGGACAACAGAGTGATAAGACTTTTTAGATTCTCATCTGAGTTGTTCCCTCACCCAAAGACCTTCTTATCTTACCCAGGACAGAGCAAGACTCCCACCCCTCCCCTGAGTTGTGGTGGCAGATGTGGTAACGTCCCTGACTGGTGAACGCCAGACTGGGGTTTGAGTCCCGCTCAAAGCAGGTCGCTGCAAC
>NC_090764.1:7459193-7571693 GCF_036898095.1 Palaemon carinicauda
ATACCTAGCTCGTGGGCAGGGCAAATCAGAACAGAACAACATATAAATCTCTAATTATAATATTTTTTCAATCATGATAATGTGTGTCTGTTTACAAGCGCTGTCTTAATTCTCTTCCTCTTGTTTTGTTAAAGTTTTTTATAGTTTATATAGGAGATATTTATTCTATGTTGTTAGTTGTTACTGTTTTGAAAATGATTTATTTTTCATTTTTTCCCCTTTTCTTTCTGGGCTATTTTCCCTGTTTGGGGCCCCTGGGCTTATAGCATCCTGCTTTTCCAACTAGGGTTGTAGCTTAGCATTTAATAATAATAATAATAATAATAATAATAATAATAATAATAATAATAATTATAATTATATATATAGGCCTATATATATATATATATATATATATATATATATATATATATATATATATATATATATATATATATATATATATAGGCATATATATATATATATATATATATATATATATATATATATATATATATATATATTCTATTTCTGCAAATATGAAAACTTTCCATGCATAAACCTACTGTTGTTATTCTTATATTCAATATTAGCAATCGAATATGAAATGCATTTAGTTTGAGCACGCTTCTATTGCACGATTAACTATGTGATTTTCATCTTGCATAATAAATAGTAGATTAGACTTATAGGTATTTCCCAGGTTTGTACATCCTTTTTCATTTCTCGCTTTTCTACTATTTAATATGCATGATGAAAATCACTTATTTGATTGTAGGCCTACTTTGATTTTAGTTAACTTTTCATAATGAGGAAGATTTAAGTTTCGTGCTATTTATCCGTAACAACTTTAAAGATTTTTTTTCATCCATTAGGCCTATATCAAATAATTTCACTCTAATTTCTTTGTATTATATTAAATAAGTAATATGTAATTCTATGCGAATTTTTATACTCTAAAGTTCTAAACTATCATAGCAAGAAAAAAACACATTA
The DNA here is from genome assembly GCF_036898095.1 of Palaemon carinicauda. NCBI lineage: Eukaryota > Metazoa > Arthropoda > Malacostraca > Decapoda > Palaemonidae > Palaemon > Palaemon carinicauda. The sequence goes on from NC_090764.1 coordinate 7,460,169, forward strand.
TTATTATTATAATTATTATTATTATTAAGCTACAACCCTAGCTGGAAAAGCAAAATACTATAAGCCTAGGGGCTCCAACAGGGAAAATAGCCCACCGAGGAAAGGACACAAGGAAAAAGAATAAATATTTTAAGAATAATAATAAAATAAATATCTCCTATGTAAACTATAAAACCTAACAACACATGAGGAAGAGAAATTAGATAGAATAGTGTGCCCGAGTGTACCCTCAAGCAAGAGAACTCTAACCCAAGATAGTGGAAGACCATGGAACAGAGGCTATGGCACTACCAGACGACCTCGAGATTTTTTTTTTTTATTGTTGAATATATTTTTCATAGTTCTTAAATAGATATGAGGTAAAGCAGAGGTTGAATAGTGAATGCATATCCATTATGATCAAGAATCGTCTGATCGAAAGATGATATCTGAAAATAGAATTTATAATGCTAATTTTATTCCAACAAAATAGCTTTTAATCATTTCATCTCTACCAAAAAACCGAGTTGATCTTATTTCATCTTTAAAGATTTATGAATCTCATATTTTAAGAATCTTTCATTAGTAAAATAGATATTGTTATCCGTTCATAAAAAATGGGTCCTTTAGTTTAAAAATAGATCATCCTCAAATGGTTTGGTTCGGTGTAGCTCTAGACCTACTGTAGGTCTTGGTGTAGGCCTAGACCAGAATTAATAGAGCCTGGGTGTTTGTTTGTTTGTTGGTTTGTAGCTTATCATACCTTTCATCGCAGTGTTGTGGAATTAACTCCCAATCCCCGTTTTCTGTCTCCACCTGATGGACAAGTTTTTGTTTCTTTAGAGTTGAACTTTTTTCCTCTACCCATCCTTTTGGAGATCACGCTCACACACATGCTGCAATGATATTATATACTGTAATATATATATATATATATATATATATATATATATATATATATATATATATATATATATATATATATATATGTGTGTGTGTGTGTGTGTGTGTGTGTGTGTGTGTACGTGTGTGATTATATGGTAATTATACAAATATACATATAACTATATGTATATGAATATATTCACTCTTATATATATATATATATATATATATATATATATATATATATATATATATATATATATATATATATATATACTGTATATATGCGTGTGTGTGTACAGTATGTGTGTATGTGTGTGCGTGTACGCGCGTGTAGAAATCACGAAAACTGACATTTAATGAACATAAAATGTGTAGCTCACTATAGCCACAGAATGGGAAATGAAAATACTGGATTGGATTTAGTACTTTCGTCTTATCGGTGAAGTTACTAATAGTACGAATTCTGTACTAACTCCATTCAAGTCGTTTGATGTTTCCTTTCGTGGCTATAATACATATATGCATATATACAACCTAGTATATAAAGCCTGTATAAACCTTATCAAAGTGTGTAGACGCTTGAAAAGGAAAATAAATGAACTTAGGAGGTAGGTCTATTCTTATTTTTCGATATATCTTTTTAAATATGCGAGTGAACGTAAAACTACTGATAATTTAAAGGACTATAGATAAAATAATACATTTATGAAGTAACCAAAATATTAAATTAAAGAAAATAACCTCTTTAGGCGTTAATGTTAAAATAAACAGCTTAAATGTTTGATAAGATTAACATTTTACTTAAGGTTGCAACGCTGATACGACGATATCGTGATTATCGAAAGTCTGACTAAAAAAAGAAAAAAGAAAAAAAATGATAGGATAATGGCTCTCACTAATTTCAAGCATTATTCATATAATTTTAAAAACACTTGGTTTTATCCTAATCATTATTATTATTATTATTATTATTATTATTATTATTATTATTACTTGCTAAGCTACAACCCTAGTTGGAAAAGCAGGATGCTATAAGCCCAGGGGCCCCAACAGGGAAAATACCCCAGTGAGGAAAGAAAACATGGAAAAATAAAATATTCTAAGAACAGTAACATTAAAATACTTCCTATATAAACTAAAGAAACTTTAACAAAACAAAAGGAAGAGAAATTAGTTAGATAGAAGCTTTAGTCTCACTTATTTATCTTGTCTTTATACATTGATTGGTTCTACTTTATATCTGTGGTGCAATGGGCCCCAACATGGGTCTATGGTTGCACAACTATGCTCTACTATAGCCAATTCTTTTAAGTGAGGCAGATTTGCACCGACTCGCAGGGGTGCCCTTTATAACTCGGAAAAGTTTCCTGATCGCTGATTGGTTGGACGAGATAATTCTAACCAATCAGATAACAGGAAACGTTTCCGAGCTAAAAGGGCACCGCTGCGAGTCAGTGCACATGCGCCTCATTAAAAAAAATTGAGTATGGGGCTCTTTTTTCAGTATTGGAACACATAAGATGAAAGAGATAGCCGTCACTATAGTCTATTTCTTTTAGCGATGCAGATTTGCACCGACTGGCAGGGGTGCCCTTTTAGCTAGGAAAAGTTTCCTGATCGCTGATTGGTTGGACGAGATAATTCTAACCAATCAGCGATCAGGAAACTTTTCCGAGCTAAAAGGGCACCGCTGCGAGTCAATGCAAATGCGCCTCATTAAAAAAAATTAGTATAGGACTCTTTTTTTCAGTATTGGAACATATAAGATGAAAGAGATAGCCGTCATTAGGAGGAAATGGTCAGACTTAATAAATTAATTGTATTTAGCTATTAAGCAAAATCCATTGGACCTAAATTTCCGAAAATATTATATGGTTTTCTAATTAGGTTTGATTGATTGATTTGAAGTTCTCTGGCATCATGACATCGAAGGTCACTGACGCCGCAGGAAAAGACATTAAAATGATAGAAAGGTTCGCTTAAGTATACTCATTAAATACGAATCACACAAAGTTCCGGCTTGATTATTAAAATTCTCATAACACAGATACATCCGGGTTTATTACCTCCGCTAACAATGTTGGAATAAGGTTGTGTTTTCGCCTCTGTTTGTATGTGTGTGTTTTTGTTTGTGAACAGCTTCCTGGCCACAATCCTAATTGTAGAGTAATGAAAATTGCAAGGATTAACTGTTATTTAAAAAGCCGGAAACAATTAAATTTTGGAAGGTCAAGGTCAAAGGTCAAAATCACGGCCAAGCAAAATGTGCAACTCACGTAATCAGCTATAAGTTTAGACATGGTTGCCACAGAGACTTAAAACTTGGTTCATATTTGAGTGTATGAAAATTCACGCCAATTATTACATGTTAAGGTCAAGGTCGAGTCCAAAGTCAAGGTCAAGCAAAAGGTCAAACTCCGGTCATCAACCATATGGCCACAATTTTAATTGTAAAGTAACGAAACTTTCATGAATTTTAAACTGTTATGTAAAGAGCTGTTAAGGTCAAAGATCAGGGTCGAGTCCAAGGTTAAGGTCAAGCAAAGGTCAAATTCCGGTCATCAACCATAGGGCCACAAAATTAATCGTAAAGTAATGAATCTTACAGGGATTTTAAACTGTAAAGATCTGGAAATAATTAATTGGACCTGGGAAAGGCACTCTAGTTTCAAGGAATAAGCTGCCGTGGCGGAGGTCTGCACTCTCAGAGGGATTGTCTAATTATTATTATTATTATTATTATTATTATTATTATTATTATCATCTTCCTCATCATTAGCTAAGCTACAACCCTAATTGGAAAAGCAGGATGTTATAAGCCCAAGGGCTCCAACAAGGGAAAATAGCACAGTGAGGAAAGGAAATAAGTAAACTACAAGATAGGTAATGAAAAAAATATATAATATTTTAAGAACAGTAACGGCATTGAAATAAATCTTTCATATATATATATATATATATATATATATATATATATATATATATACACATATATAAACCCCAAGACAGTGGAAGACCATGGTACAGAGACTACGGCACTACCCAAGACCAGAGAACAATGGTTTGAATTTGGAATGTCCTTCTCCTAAAGAGCTGTTTACCATAGCTAAAGAATCTCTTCTACCGTTACCAAGAGGAAAGTAGCCACTGAGCAATTACAGTGCAGTAGTTAACCCTTTGAGAGAAGAAGAATTGTTTGGTAATATCAGTGTTGTCAGATGTATGAGAGATGGGAATGCAGAAAGAATAGGCCAGACTATTTGGTGTATGTGTAGGGAAAGGGAAAATGTGCTTTAACCAGTGAGAAGGATCCAATGTAGTACTGTCTGGCCAGTCAAAGGACCAAATAACTCTCTAGCGTTATCGAGTAGGACTGCGTGTGCTCCAGCACACAATCGAATGAAATCAATTCTATCTACACGTTTTCAACTATCCGAACATATTAATATACTGAAGAATCTTTGTAACTATATCTTTTACTTTATCAATCTTCAAAAATTTTCTGATTTTTAATCAGATGTCTTGTGGACAATGAGAAATCTTGAGAGAAACTCTGTTTCTTCATCATTTATAGTGGGCAAGTTAGACAAATCTTCTTAAATTTAGAAACAGGATATTAAAGGCCAGGCCAACTTAAAAAAATTTGCATTTTTTCTATTTTTAATGAGTTGAAATCCCGACTTATTTCAGTGATGTTTTTGCCATCTAATTAACCTGGCAAAACACACATTTGAAAAATAAAACAGGTCAATAAATAGAATATTGTCTGGGTTGTACAAATTAGGGCCACATATAGCAGGTTGATTTGCTGTGAGCGATCAGACTGAAGTCTCCCATCAACACCAATGAACTAAGACAGAAGTCTCCCATCAACACCAATGTACTAAGACAGAAGTCTCCCATCAACACCAATGTACTAAGACTGAAGTCTCCCATCAACACCAATGTACTAAGGCCAGCGTGGTGATGAAATGACCAAATCCCAGACATGAATAAGGACGGAAGTACTGAGCGTAAACACTTAATTTCATTTTATTGTTTTTCATGCGATAAACGAGTTAATTTAAGCTCTATGATCCGCTTATTTGCTTACAATGCTTGAAAAGTTTCTGTGTATTGCAGTACCCATTCCTTTATTCACAAATACCTTCTTATAAATGCCTTCCACTAAATAACATTAATCACTTTTAGTTGTCAAAAAATATTGAAATATTCCACAACGAGAAAGCTGTTTCGAACTAAGATCCTTTCGCAACATTTGTATTCGTGATCAATACTTGTTGCTACTCTATTTCCACCTCCTAAGGTTTTGCAAGACCCCCAAATTCACCTAGTATAATTTAAAACATTAACTATTGTATTCATGATCAGTATGTGATAATAATTGTATCCATGATGATAATATCTTTGTTCATAAACGAAGTTTTGCAGTACCTCGAATTCATCTTCCTGTAAGGTAACTTCTATCTTTAGAAGAGATGAATTAGCAAGAGTGCAAACAAAATAATATAAACTCGTAGAAACAAAAGAGATATAATCCGAAGAGGAAAAACGGTAAAAAAAAATATTTGTAAAGTCAAATATAATTCAAAACCATACTATTTACGATATATTTTAAAACCAGAAGTTGTGACACGTCAACTGGTTAATATTTTACGAGATGTTACGAAATCTGAGGTGCTGTTACAAAGGCTACGCCCACGCAAGTTTTCTACGATCACCAACTGTCAATCTTTTGTTCTTATCTTCAAATTGTAAACATTGAACATTGTTAACCCGATAATGGCTCTTAGTGACACCTTCATCCTGCAGAAAAGGTTAGCGCTTCATATTTATTCTATTGACAGATTAATACAAATATATCATTACTGTAGATAATTCCAAGGCAAAAATATTCCCCAAAAACGGAGTAATATTACGTTAAACAATAGTGTTTCTCCTATTCTTCTATTCCTTTCTCCTTTTATGTATACGTATTGTACCGAGTTATTGCTTTAGAGTACATAATTACATGTTCATCTAGAGTACATAAATTACAATTACTATAGTACTTCAGGAGAACTCTTTAGCTGTACGTCCTTCCTCGAGGTTTACCACAGTTAAGGCAAACCTACTGTACTTTAATCCTATTAACTTTAACCTACCTTGACACTTAATCCTATAAACTTTTAAACCTATTAAGTACTAGTAAATCAGCTGGTAGAAGTTTTGGAGCCTTTTTATACCAGCGGCTAGTTCCTCCTGTTCCCATAAAATATGGACATCAACTAGCCTAAATTTTCCCCTTTAGCCATACCTATAAGCCGTATCCTTACTAACTAACGCCGTAGCCTTACCTACTAATACCGTATCCTTACCTACTAACGCCGTATCCTTACCTACTAATGCCGTATCCTTACCTACTAATGCTGTATTCCTTACCTACTAATGCCGTATCCTTACCTACTAACGCCGTATCCTTACCTACTAATGCTGTATTCCTTACCTACTAATGCCGTATCCTTACCTACTAACGCCGTATCCTTACCTACTAACGCCGTATCCTTACCTACTAACGCCGTATCCTTACCTACTAACGCCGTATCCTTACCTATTAACGCCGTATCCTTACCTACTTACCTAACGCAGGGCTAAAACCCCCTGCAACCCCCCCCTTAGACTGCCGTATTTTAAGTCAGTCATCATCGTACTTACAGGTGGCCGTTATTATACATACACCCCAAAATTTTAATATATTTGGCGAGCGATTGATAATTAAGGTGTAATTATTTTAGTATGCCGTACTTAACCAAAGTAGTATAACCTCACCTAACCAAAATTAACTTTGTGAATCCAGCTTTACTTAGTGCCTTTATCCTCCATATCCCAAATGATTTCAAGGTAGAATGGGATAGAATTCAAGCAAGATTTTCTTTAAATCCGTTGTTTATGGTCACAGGAAAAAGCCCAGAGCCTTTGTATGTCAGCGGCCAGTTCCTCCTTTGTGGATTAAAAATGGACATTAACTAATCTCAACTTTCCCCCCTAACCTAACCTACAAGCCGTGTCTTTGCCTACTTTCCTAAAGGGGGGGGGGGGCGCTAATGCGCCCCTACAACCCCCCTTACACTGCCGTATTCTAAGTTAAACGTAAACATGCATGCAGGTGGCCGCTATCATACATACACCCCAAAAGCTCAACTAAATACCAAGTATAAGCTTAGATGCTCTTCACCTATCTATTAATCGATAGTGTCCACAAACTTATTTTGCGAAGTGATCAGCAGCTGACATACCATTAGGACACCATGTTCATAATGTTCATTGAAATATCTCAAAATGGTCTACAGGTAAAGTTTTACCAAAATATTATTATAATCGGGGGTAAAAATATATAGTTCTTTTGTGTCATATGTAAATGAACAATATGCGATGTGAAATGCGGAATGCCTTGGAATGTATACAATAAAATTAATGTGAAGGTCCTGTAGAGAGTAGAGTTTCCCTGCCGTATGGGACCAGAAAAACAGTCCTTAAATTAAAAAAAAGTAAAATATATATCTTACATATATAGAACACAAATGCTGCAAAGACAGTTATAGAGAAAACCTAGCCTAACCTATAGTCCATTTCTTTTAGCGATGCAGATTTGCACCGACTCGCATCGGTGCCCTTTTAGCTCGGAAAAGTTTCCTGATCGCTGATTGGTTGGATGAGATAATTCTAACCAATCAGCGATCAGGAAACTTTTCCGAGCTAAAAGGGCACCACCGCGAGTCAGTGCAAATATGCATTGCTAAAAGAAATGGACTATAGTATATTGGGGTCCTAACCATACCGGAAGAAACAGGTTTAAAGTATTTGTATTCGTATTTTCAGTTGTTTATAGGACTTTGATAAGTTGCAGAATATCTGACAACTACGTTCAATAAGGGGAATTCAGTTGGATAGCAACCCTGAAGAAATCATTGGTTGTTTGGGGTGATGTAATGTGATAATATGACTAGCGCTGTAACAACTATATATGATTTTCCTCCTTACACCCACATTAAAGGAGTTTCCAGAGTAATTTAGTGACACTAGCTTGATGAGAGTATTAAGTGTTTTTCCAAACATTAGTGAAACTGGTCATGTTGAGTGTAGGCAAGGTTGTTCTTTTATAATTTGAGTGTATTTTGGCATTGAAGGTTAAAGGGCTGCATTTTAGTTCCAATTTTATCTGTAGAGATCGTCATCAGAACATTAGCTGGGCAAGAAAGTGTCATGCCATATAATTTGTGTAAGCAAATGCAATACCAGTGATAAAAAATAGGGTAAATATAATACTTTAATTTCTACCCAAATACACAAACCATATATTTTTCCTACTCACTATCTTGTATTTTATGCATTTCTGACCGTGATTATTGGGGCAAACCTCCCGTTTATGAGTTTTTAGACCCCCTTATATAAAGGCAATTATGGGGGACCCCAATGGGAAACCGTGGTGGTTTGGGTGGGGTTACGGCCAAAACAAGCGATTTGCAGTAATAATAATGGTCAGAAATGCAAAATAAACACAAGATAACCTGTTGGAAAAATATATGATTCATTTAAGTGGTTGAGAATTAATGCATCTTAATTATGTGATTTACTTTACGTCCTTCTAATGGTTTTTGCTCCGCAGTGGCTCGCTTCGCTCGCAATTAAATATTACATCACTGCTCCCATGTTCTGGCAAGCGGTACAAGTTGAGCTGCGCTAGCAAGCCCCGTGGGTCATTATTTTGGGGTTATTTTTTACTTTCACATGAATCGCTATACTGTACTCTAAACGTAAAGCGTTTCCATCCTAATCAATTGCCGACGTAGATTAAATTGCTCTAAATTTCGAAAAAAATTCACTTTTGAATTAGATTAAACTTCCCTCTTAGAGATGTCTTTACGTGGTAAAGCTGAAATTGAAGGGGAGGGTGGAAAAAAATGGCTGTTGTAGAACAACGTCCATGAGCTTTTGCTTAAATATTTGGAAGCTCATAATTGGTTGAAAAAGCCAGCTAATGATTTAGTCATACAAAAAACAGAAAAGCTGGTAAAAGTGAATGCATGTGCAGTAACTCGCCATCAATTTCCCAAATGTAAACAATGGTCTTAAGAGTAAGAATTAGCCTTCACATTTTAATCAACCGATACGTAAATTATTAAGCACCAGCCGCCATTAAACATATAGAGAAAAATGTCAAAGTAGCCAGCACTCATCCATTTCTTATAGCAAATTTCAGTTTTGCTAGTAATTAAAGTATCATATTTGTTCCGACACTCATACAAACCCTATGCTATTTATTAGGGATTATACTTATGATGAAGCTGAAACTAGTCATGAGACTTTTAGTGAGGTGGAACTACCCCACCGCTTGTTAGCAGGGGGTAGCCGGCCTCCCTGCTCTCTCTCACACACACACTTGTGTTGTCTAGTCACTTTTTACTTTCAGCTAAGTGAGAGTAGAACTACGTCTCTCTCTCTCCTCTCCAAATGTGTTTTCTAGCCTTTAACTTATTAACTTACTTTTTGTTCTTTTTCCTTATTCCCACACTTCCGAGAGTGTTTCTGTTTTCTACAACACTCTCTTCCTCTGCTCCTTCATTTAGCTATCTTCTGCTTTCTCTTTTTAAGACATTAGAAAGTACTTTCTATGTCTGTATAGAATATTGACAACGAGTTAATGCTTACTAAGATTGATGTGTGTGTCATGAAACAAATTCATATGTTTAATTTAATTTTTCATTAGAAAAAACTTTTAAGAGCTAAAATTTTATGATTTTTCTCTGAAAAATTTTATTTGCCTGATTTATCTGTAGTTATACTGTATTTGTTCTTTTTCAGAATAATGCCTAGATGGTGCCTGGTTTTTGTATTCGTGTGCTTGCTCAGCTGTTCTCATGGAGGTAAAGACTTCCCAGAACAAGACGAGGATGAGGACTTGGATTTCTACCTTGGAAAGCTTTTTGAAGAAAATACGGAGCATTTAGACGTTCATGATATGCTAAACTACGGGGGACAAAAGAACCAGCCGAGTGAAGATGCTAAGCGTCCCATCATGTTTAAAGATGATCTTGAAATGCTTGATAAAGGTACTGCAATCTATTTCAAAAGTATTGATATATTTCATTATTTTGTAATGATCTTAACATTGACTATAGGGCTAAATTCAAAACTTGCAGTGGATAATTATGATGTATTCAGATATATCAGAAGGAAAAAAAAATTGAAAAGCTACTGTATTCAACCCTTTTACCCCCAAAGGACGTACTGGTACGTTTCACAAAAGCCATCCCTTTACCCCCATGGACGTACCGGTACGTCCTTGCAAATAAATGCTGTAAAAATTATTTTTTTCATATTTTTGATAAATTTTTGAAAAAATTCAGGCATTTTCCAAGATAATGAGACCAACCTGACCTCTCTATGACAAAAATTAAGGCTGTTAGAGCAATTTAAAAAATATATACTGCAAAATGTGCTGGGAAAAAAATAACCCCTTGGGGGTTAATGGTTGGGAATTTCCAAATAGCCTGGGGGTTAAAGGGTTAAATGGACGGAGTTATTCCCTTGTAGAGGGAACCCTCTATTTCTTCACCTATTAGCTTGCGCTTTACTCCATACATACAAGAGAAATGAAAATAAAGTGGAGGGTAGGGAGCTCTCAAGTAACTGTTTTTGTGAAACACATATACAATGCATTCCTTTTACACTTTTAACCTTGAAAAGCCATTCATTATGAGGGAATTTAACATGCATTTCATGAGATCAAGTATTTATTTAACAAAGTTAGAAATTAGCTTTAACCTGTTAAGCGTCCCAACCCACCCCGGATGATCCTGCTTTCATACTGCCCTATTGTTCACCATGAATGTATTTTTATGAATTTTCTTTTTCTTCAAACATAAATTTCCTACCATATCAGGAACCAAAGGAAAGTGATCACACACTCCATCTTCTGTAACTCTTGTTGTTAGTCACTTGGTATTGAAAAGTTACCATCACTTGGTATCAAAAAATAAATTGGCTCTTTCAATATCTTTATCAGTGGAGGATTCAGAACTGTACCTCTCCTTATGCAATGGGTTATCAATATCAGAGTCGTCTAGTAATTATTCAAATCCCCTTGAAGAAATATACCCCCTCTTTAGTGATCGATGTCTGGATGCCAGAAAACCTAAAATCAATCAATCAATCCTCTTTGTTGAGCTCATTGTAAAAGAGGCAAAAGGTTGAAGCATTACGAGCAATGCTTGAAGCGAACTGACAAAAATGTGAGCCTTTTATTGTCAAGCAACTGACTAAAAAACGTTGCCAGGCACCCAATTACTTTCCATTTACAACTTGTGTGTGCTGAGAGAATTGCCAAATGATGTTCATACATTTTTCTATACAAGTGAACGTATTATTATGGGGATGATAGTCTGAAAAGGGCGTTTAAAGTCATAAGCATAATATCACGTTGAAGGCAGTAGTGAATAAATTGCAATAAACGTAATAATATTTGGGTGACGCTTAACAGGTTAAATAGGGGTTTAGTACTTTTGATTTGATGAAGAAGTATAAATATTTCTTAAAATTTTCTGTCCTTTCTTCTTCTTATCCTTAAAATAGAAAATAATGTCTGAAGAATTTATCTTTCAGGTGTTGTTTGTGATATTTTTAAGGCAATAAATTTTTACAATAAAAACATTGGTAAAGTTAAGATTCTCTTGTCTTATTTTTAAGTTTCTTTTTAATGTTCCCCATTTTGAAATTTTGAACCTTTTCTCTATTATATCTTTTCCAGAGACATGTAGTTTTGATAAATTGAAGTGGAATGAAGAAGCTCAAAAACTTACAAATTGTCAAGAGCAACTAAAAGTTTTAGCAAGAAATAGTGATGTAAGTTTTGATTTCCTCTATATTTGTTTTTATTTTTGGTTTACTATGTTTCATCACCCTTTTCCTGTTATCTTTGGTATGTGTAATTTTAAACAAAGATTTGATTGTTGATGAGATTTCTGGTATCAATAGAAACTTCATGATTATTTCCATAGTAGTTTAGGTGTGATGAGGTATAGACAAGACAGTTGACCACCTTATATAGGCACACAAGGTGGTAGTAAGTGATCGAGAAAGGTATTTTAAATTCTCAAATGGTAGAACCTGCAGGTTGCTGTGGCCTGATTGGTAACGTCTCTGCCTGGTGTTTGCCAGTCGGTGGTTCGAGTCCCGCTCAGACTCGTTAGTGCCATTAGTGTCTGTATCCTTACCATCCTTGTGAGCTAAGGTTAGGGGGTTTGGGGGAGCCTATAGGTCTATCTGCTGAGTCATCAGCAGCCACTGCCTGGCCGTTCCTGGTCCTAGCTTGGGTGGAGAGGAGGCTTGGGTGCTGATCATATAATATATGGTCAGTCTCTAGGGCATTGTCCTGATTGTTAGGGCAATGTCACTGTCACTTGCCTCTGCCATTCATGAGCGACCTCTAAACCTTTAAACAGATGTTATATGATGATAACCCGGCCATAATGAGTAATAATAAGCTAGGACTTAACTATCCTTATACAGCACCAAATGGTATTTTCAAAGAATATAGAGGAAGAACATTTTGAAACCCAATTCAAAATTCACGTACGAAGGCGAGGATGGCAAGAATTACATTATACTTAACAACTTTTAGAAAAGGTTTTAGGGCTCTGCATGCTCAAAGGGAGGTTAACATGTTCATAGTATGTTTTTGTTTGGCAATCTAGGATGTATGGTGATAAGAAGATGGTAGGCAATATTGTAAAATATTCTCGATGTTTAGCATAACAGCTGTGGTCTTGGATGTCTGGGGAAGAACAATTTAGGATGTACTGTGGATGGTTTTTGGATGGCATAAATAGGATAATTAACATAATGAAATTTATTATTACGAAATATTTCATTATTATCTCTGGCCACCACAGTAAGATGAACTGGTTTGCCGTTAGTTGGCCATGGAAAATTGTTCCAATCCACCTGATATCTATTTTTCTTATCCAAATGTGAATAACAGTATGATAAAGATTTTAAGTCTGAATTTTTATGAATTTAAAAGATATGAATATAGTTAAACCTTGTGAAATTAATTTGGTCTTGTCCCGTAAAAGTTTATCATAGTGTTATAATTTCAGAATGATAAACTGAAATTGAAAAATATGGAGAAGAAGTTGCTAAAAGAAGTATCTGTTGATGCGATGGCATTTTACCGACGAGTAGTTTACCACTTATGGAATGTACTGAAGTTGGAGGTTAGTAATTTAGATTTTTTCAATATTAAACTTACCCGATAATCATGTAGCTGTCAACTCCGTTGCCCGACAGAATTCTATGGAGGGATACGCCAGCTATCACAATACTAGAAGGGGGTGTACTTACCAGCGCCACCTGTGGCCAGGTACTCAATCATTTGTTGTTGACACCTCCTCAATTATTCCTCTGTCGTGCTTCCGGCTAGACGTTCTGGGATACGCTTATGGTCTTCGAGTTTATTCACGGATATTTGGTGAAGTATTCTCTCAGATTAACGGCTGTCGCTTTACTGGAATCCTTCTTATATTAGCTAGATAGCTTTTATATAATACTGATATAACGGTTAACGAATTTTGCTTGTTTTTGGATCACCCTTTGGCTAACTCTTTGAAACAAGATGTCTGACGTTTCGCAAGCCCCCTCCCATAGACGATGTAGGTCTTGCAATAGGCGTATTCCGAAGGCCTCGGTAGATCCTCACACCGCTTGTTCTGACTGTAGGGACAGGCCCTGTCTATTAGAAAATCGATGTGAGGAATGCGCCGGACTTTCGGAATTGGAATTTGTCCGTCTTTTAAAATATTCATCTAAGTTAGAGAGAGGTTGAGTTAGGAGAAGTTCTTCTCACTCTTCTATGTTTTCCTCACCTCATGATCCCCTACCTTTTCCTACCCCTGTAGTGGCTACCCCCGAACCTACTGTGTGCCCTCCGCCTGATATGTCAGTTGTTTTGCGTGCTATTCAGGCTTTAGGCGATAAAGTAGAATCAGTGGTAAGTGACCATAAGTCTCTGATGGCCGAAGTTAAAGAACTGAAGGTCAAGAGTGCAGTGGGTGGAATTAGTGCCAGTGCTGTGACGAGTGCTAGTGTCGGTGCAGTGCCAAGTGCTAGTGGTGCCAGTGTGGTGCGTGAGGATTTTTCTGTGCGAGCCAGTCGTCCTCCCAGTCCGGGACCTCTTGCAAGCTCCCATGCCCAGGGGAGAAGCAATGTCGAAGGGCTTAAGGGTTCGACAGGCCTTGTTAGGCGCACAGAACTATCCTCGGTGGTTGCGGGCGTGTCTTCCTTAGACCGTCACTCCCACCTGCAGACGATTGAGCCCGTCTTATTCTCGTCCGCTGATCAACTAGCAGGGAAGAAACGTTGGTCTCAGGTCTCGAGACCGCTTAAACGTAGAGTCCAGTCCGCGAGTGCTCAGCCAGGTTGCAGTCATTGGCTCAGCTCTGACTCGCCTCAGTCATCTGTCGACTGTACTCCGCCCAAGAGGAGTAAGGTTCTGCCAAAACAGAGCCCGACTGTGACTTTACCTCAGTCTGTTATCGTTTCTGCCGATCCCAAGTGGACCCTGCTTCAGTCCATGCAAGCTCAGCTTTCGGACTTGATGCGTGAGTGTCGGGCTGAGAGTGTTGCACCTCCTCCTCCGCCTACACTCCCTCCGCCTGTTCTCGCTCCGCCTGTGCTCACCCCGCCTGCACTTGCTCCGCCTGGTCGCAGCACCATCTGCCAGGCGTACGATGTTGAGCCACTTTCGGAGTTCGCTGTTCCCAGTGGTGTTCAGCCTCAGCCTTCTTTAAGGCAACCCTTGCTTTGGGATCAGGAGAGTTATTCCACTCTTCCTCCGCCTCCCCTTGCTGCTCCACCAGTGGTGCAACTCTCGGTTGGGGTACAACAACCTCTCCCCTCCGTGAGTCTGTCTGCTCAGCCATCGCTGCAGCGAGCTCAACCCTCCTCAAGGCAAGCTCCTCTACACCCTGGACTTGCGCCTCAGGAGCCTCAGCTTGCGAGAACTTTACCTTGTTCTGCGCAGCCTCAACCTCATCATGCTCCGCTCATCTCACAGGAACAGGAACGGACTACTCCGCCTCCGTCCTCCGCTCAGCTTGTGCAATCCTTGGGTTCAACCTCTCTTGCTAGGAGTCAACCTCCTTCACCCATGCGCCTGCCTTCTGCTTCGTCTGTTGTTCAGCCTTTGAAGTCTGAGCCTCAGGTTTTCCCTCAACAGTTACTGGAAGAGGAAACCACTGTTATTGTTCCTACCCGTTCTGACTCTGCGGTTCAGCATTCTGGTCCGATCGCTTCGCTACCCTCTGCTGATGAGGTGTCGGATGATGAGGAGGCACACCTTGATCCCTCATCAGACGTGGACGAATCTAAGCTTTCTCCATTGTCGATTGATTTTCGTAAGGTCTTGGCTCTACTCAGGGAGATTTACCCAGACCACTTCGTCTCTGCTATTCCCCGCTCTCCACCATCTGAGTTTTCGCTGGGCGTACAACAAGCTAAGTCCAACTATACTAAGCTTGTCCTAGCTAGATCCTCCAAGAGGGCTTTAAGGATCTTAGGGGAGTGGCTGCAGTCTAAACAACACCTTGGCAAGACTTCCTTCATGTTCCCTCCAACGAAGCTCGCTTCGAAAGGTTGCGTTTGGTATGCCACAGGGGAAGCACCAGGCTTAGGAGTACCTGCCTCTGCCCAGGCTGACTTCTCAAGTCTGGTGGACTCGCCTCGGAGAACTGCTATGAGACGCTCGAAGGTTTGTTGGACCTTCTCAGACCTGGATCATTTTCTGAAAGGGTTGTTCAGAGCATTTGAAATGTTCAACTTTCTCGACTGGTGCCTGGGAGCCCTCAGCAAGAAAACCTCTCCTGCGGACAAAGATTCTGCCATGCTAATAATGTCCTGCATGGATAAGGCCATCAGAGATGGATCGGGTGAGCTAGCGTCGTTATTTGTATCAGGGGTGTTGAAGAAAAGGGAACAACTGTGTACCTTCCTTTCCGCCAGCATTACACCTTGCCAACGGTCACAACTCCTTTTTGCTCCACTCTCAAAGTTCCTCTTTCCCGAGGAGCTAGTTAAGGACTTGTCGGCTGCCCTGATACAAAAGGACACGCACGATCTTGTAGCCTCATCGGCTCGTAAGTCTAAGGTTGCCACCTCAGTCCCCAAGACTTATCGCTCCCCAGTGGCTGATACCCCGGCTACGAGGTTCATACCGCCCTTTCGTGGTAGAGCCCCCAGCCGAGGAAGCTCCCGTCCAGACTCTCACAGGAGCAAGTCTAGGAAAGGATCCAGGACATCTAAGGGAAAGAACTGACTCTCAGATTCTCCAGACAACAGTAGGAGCCAGACTCAAGATCTTCTGGCGAGCCTGGGAGAAGAGAGGTGCAGACGCACAGTCTGTCAGTTGGCTGAGGTACGGTTACAGGATTCCATTCTGCCTCAAACCACCTCTGACCACATCGCCCATCAACCTCTCTCCCAACTACAAAGAAGAGGACAAGAGGCTAGCATTGCAACAGGAGGTGTCGCTACTTGTGCAGAAGAAGGCAGTGGTTATAGTCCGGGACCATCAATCCCCGGGCTTCTACAACCGTCTCTTTCTTGTGGCCAAGAAGACAGGAGGTTGGAGACCGGTGCTGGACGTCAGCTCTCTCAACGAGTATGTCACCAAGCAGACGTTCACGATGGAGACGACCAAGTCGGTCTTAGCAGCGGTCAGACAGGAGGACTGGATGGTCTCGTTGGACTTGAAAGATGCATACTTTCACGTTCCCATTCATCCAGACTCCCAACCTTTCCTGAGATTCGTTTTCGGAAAGGTTGTCTATCAGTTCCAAGCCCTGTGTTTTGGCCTAAGCACAGCTCCTATGGTCTTTACTCATCTGATGAGGAATGTAGCGAAATTCCTACACTTATCGAACATCAGAGCCTCCCTCTACCTAGACGACTGGCTGTTGAGAGCCTCCACGAGTCGTCGTTGTCTGGAGAACCTCAATTGGACTTTAGACTTAATCAGAGACCTAGGTCTATTAGTCAATATAGAGAAATCTCAACTCATTCCCTCCCAATCCATTGTGTACCTGGGAATGGAGATTCAGAGTCAGGATTTTCGGGCTTTTCCATCGGCCCCCAGGATAAACCAAGCCCTAGAGTGCATCATGAGCATGCTGAAGAGGAGCAATTGCTCAGTGAGACAGTGGATGAGT
Organism: Palaemon carinicauda; assembly: GCF_036898095.1. Taxonomy (NCBI): domain Eukaryota; kingdom Metazoa; phylum Arthropoda; class Malacostraca; order Decapoda; family Palaemonidae; genus Palaemon; species Palaemon carinicauda. Next base: position 7,477,277 of record NC_090764.1, read on the forward strand.
CTCACAGGGACCCTCTCATCACTGGCCCTGTTTGTCGAGCTAGGAAGACTCCACCTCCGCCCTCTTCAATTCCATCTTGCTGCTCATTGGGACAAGGGCTCGACTCTAGAAGCAGTCTCTATCCCTATCAACCAAGAGATGAAGACCACTCTCCTGTGGTGGAAGCACAATCTCCTTCTCAAGGAGGGTCTATCATTGGCCATCCAGACCCCCAATCTTCATCTCTTCTCAGATGCATCGGACTCGGGCTGGGGTGCGACCTTGGACGGACGGGAATGCTCAGGAGTATGGAACAAGGAACAAGGATTACTCCACATCAACTGCAAGGAACTGTTAGCAGTTCATCTAGCCCTGTTGAACTTCAAGTCCCTCCTGCTAGGCAAAGTGGTGGAGGTGAATTCAGACAACACCACAGCCTTGGCTTACATCTCCAAGCAAGGAGGGACCCATTCGAGGAGCCTTTACGAGATCGCAAGGGACCTCCTCATTTGGTCAAGAGGTCTAAACCTCACTCTGGTCACGAGGTTCATCCAGGGCGATATGAATGTTTCAGCGGATCGCCTCAGCAGAAGGAGTCAGGTCATTCCCACGGAATGGACCCTCCACAAGAGTGTGTGCAACAGACTTTGGACCTTGTGGGGTCAACCTACCATAGATCTGTTTGCCACCTCCATAACCAAGAGACTTCCGCTTTATTGTTCCCCTGTTCCAGACCCTGCAGCGGTTCATGTGGATGCTTTTCTTCTGAACTGGTCCCATCTCGACCTGTACGCATTCCCTCCGTTCAAGATAATAAACAAAGTTCTGCAGAAATTCGTCTCGCACGAAGGGACACGGCTGACGCTGGTTGCTCCCCTTTGGCCTGCAAGAGAATGGTACACAGAGGTACTTCAATGGCTAGTCGACTTCCCCAGGACTCTACCTCTAAGAGTGGACCTTCTACGTCAACCACACGTAGACAGGTTGCATCCAAACCTCCACGCTCTTCGGCTGACTGCCTTCAGACTGTCGAAAGATTCGCTAGAGCTAGAGGCTTTTCGAAGGAGGCAGCCAGTGCGATTGCCAGAGCTAGAAGAGTTTCCACTCGTAGAGTCTACCAGTCTAAGTGGGAGGTCTTCCGAAGCTGGTGTAGAGCCAATTCAATATCCTCTACCAATACCTCTGTGATCCAAATAGCTGACTTCCTTCTACATCTTAGGAATGAGAGATCCCTTTCAACACCTACGATTAAAGGATATAGGAGCATGTTGGCCTCAGTTCTCCGCCACAGGGGTTTGGACCTGTCTTCCAACAAGGACCTTCAAGACATTCTCAAGTCTTTTGAGACTTCTAAAGAACGTCGTCTTTCCACTCCAGGCTGGAATCTAGACGTAGTCTTAAGGTTCCTTATGACATCTAGGTTCGAACCTCTCCAGTCAGCTTCCTTCAAGGATCTTACCCTCAAGACTGCTTTTCTCGTTTGCCTTGCAACAGCTAAGAGAGTCAGTGAGGTTCATGCCTTCAGCAAGAACATTGGTTTCACAACCGAATCTGCAACATGTTCTTTTCAGCTTGGATTCCTAGCAAAGAACGAGCTTCCTTCACGTCCTTGGCCTAGATCGTTCGAAATACCTAGCCTCTCCAACATGGTAGGTAACGAACTAGAGAGAGTTCTTTGCCCTGTCAGAGCTCTCAAATATTATCTGAAGAGGTCTAAACCTATTCGAGGACAGTCAGAAGCCTTATGGTGTGCCATCAAGAAACCCTCGAGACCCATGTCCAAGAATGGGCTTTCGTACTATATAAGGCTTCTGATCAGAGAAGCACATTCTCACTTAAAGGAGGAAGACCTTGCATTGCTGAAGGTAAGGACCCACGAAGTAAGAGCTGTAGCTACTTCGTTGGCCTTTAATAAAAACCGTTCTCTGCAGAGCATAATGGATGCAACCTATTGGAGGAGCAAGTCAGTGTTTGCATCATTTTATCTGAAAGATGTCCAGTCTCTTTACGAGAACTGCTACACCCTGGGACCATTCGTAGCAGCGAGTGCAGTAGTAGGTGAGGGCTCAGCCACTACATTCCCTTAATCCCATAACCTTTTTTAACCTTTCTCTTGAATACTTTTATTGTTGTTTTTTATGGTTGTTACGGTAGGCTAAGAAGCCTTCCGCATCCTTGGATTTGGCGGGTGGTCTATTCATTCTTGAGAAGCGCCTGGGTTAAAGGTTTGGTAGAGGTCCTTTAGTAGGGGTTGCAACCCCGTGTACTTTGGCACCTTTGGGTTGATTCAGCCTCCAAGAGGAACGCTGCGCTCAGTAAGGAAGACGAACTTTAAATAAAGAGGCAGAGTAACGGTTCTATTCGACTTCCTTACCAGGTACTTATTATTTCATTGTTATTTGAGATAACTGTTATATGAAATATGGGATACTTAGCTATCCTTTAATCTTGTACACTGGTTTTCACCCACCTCCCTGGGTGTGAATCAGCTACATGATTATCGGGTAAGTTTAATATTGAAAAATGTTATTTTTATTAATAAAATAAATTTTTGAATATACTTACCCGATAATCATGATTTAATCGACCCTCCCTTTCCTCCCCAGAGAGAACCAGTGGACCGAGGAATAATTGAGGAGGTGTCAACAACAAATGATTGAGTACCTGGCCACAGGTGGCGCTGGTAAGTACACCCCCTTCTAGTATTGTGATAGCTGGCGTATCCCTCCATAGAATTCTGTCGGGCAACGGAGTTGACAGCTACATGATTATCGGGTAAGTATATTCAAAAATTTATTTTATTAATAAAAATAACATTTTTATTTCTAAAACCCTCATCAGTGTACTTATTTTATTACAAGATATTTTATTTTGCAGTGAAATGTGTCTATTTGGCAATCATTTACACAACATTTAGTATTTTGTGATATTTTTCTTTTTTACAAACTTGAGTGTATGGCAATTTCTGTTATATACGAGTGAAAAGCCTAATTGTTACAGATGAGTTTGTGAAACATTAATTATAATGATGACATATGATTACGAAATCTATTGACCTAAAAAACCTAATCCCTTCCAATAATAAAGTCAAGTGTAGATATATGGATATGAGAATGTTATGATTAAACTACATATGATATAGCATAATATTGTATACAGTATCTGGACATACAGAAAAAGAAAGTCTAAGCTAAAGAAAATCAAACGTGCTGATGTACTAATAGTACGTAAATAGGAGCTAGAGCAAGTAAATCGTGCACCACGTTACTTCATTTGCAACGTGCATAGCAATAATAAAGCTGTTGGGAAAACAAAATCTCCAGGAAAGCTAAATAACTAAGGGAATCTGTGTAATCACTGTTCATGGTAAAGACTCAGCCTTCATGCTGAATGAGAAGGCGAATGGAAGGATGGTTCTATTGGTATTATACTCATGCATGATGGAGTTTTATGTCTTTGCTTTTCAATTTAAAAGCTTTTATGTAATGATATTTTTCATAATGATACTTTTCTTTTATGCACAGGAAGCTGAGCATATTCTCAAAGACTCTGACGAGGCTGTGATGAGATTTCTCTCAGTGCGTTTAACGAAGGACGATATAATCACCCTAAAAAGCTTTTTAGGTGATCAAAATAATATACAACAGGTAACTATTTTCTTGGAAGAAGTTTTTGTTTATTCTTAATATTAAACTAGCCAAAAGTGTCATGAATAAGGTTAAGTTGTGAAAGATAGCAGCACTCGTACACACAAGTAGGAACTTTGTGGCATCTTATGCATGTATGGCATCAGTTCACTAAAGGTATTCAGGATACACCTTTTCAATGGAATACCAAAATTCTCATATTGAGGTAAGATGTGAAAACTTTAGGATAATCTATTTCCGTTAATCCATCATAGGTAGCTGCTTCTTGCGAATGCATGTCATAGCTAACGCAACTTACTGTAAGCTATAAATGTTAACTTTTCTGGAAAATTCAAATGAGAATAGTATTTTTTTGCATTTCTGATAAGTCTGCATTCAGATCTCCCAAACTATATTATCCAACACAATTATAATAGCCTTACCTTTTTATGTTGGCTCAGTACCTAACCCTTTTACTCCCAGGCTATTTGGAAATTTCAAACCCTTAACCCCCAGGGGTTAATTTCTTCGAGCACATTTTGCAGTATACTTTTTTAAATTGCTCTAACAGCCTTAATTTTCGTCATAGAGAGGTCAGGTTGGTCTCATTCTCTTGGAAAATGTCTGAAGTTTCTCAAAAAATTATCAAAAATATGCATAAAAAAAAAAATGTAAATAGTAGTTTTTTGCAAGGACGTACCGGTACGTCCATGGGGGTAAAGGGATGAGTTTTGTGAAACGTACCAGTATGTCTTTTGGGGTAAAAGGGTTAATAGTGTTATAGAAATTTTAGTTTTGCTGTAACCAACATGTGGAAGGAATTTACTTTTCCCTGTTGGAGCCCTTTGGCTTATAGCATCCTGCTTTTCCAAATAGGGTTGTAGCTTAGCTAGTCATAATAATGATAATATAATTGTTTCATTTGAACTTTACAAGTTGAAACTTGATACAAAGGTTTTTCTGTTGACCAAATAATAGTAATAATAATGAGAATACTAATAGTAATAACAATAATAATAATAATCATAATACTGATAGTAATAACAATGATCTTCCTAATCAGGTAGTTGAATCAGTAGAACTTCAAAAGTTCAAGGTTGGGGCAAATGTTTTTATGTTGACCAGGCTGACATGAGTCTTTTTATAGTTTAATGACATATCTGTGTTTGACGTTGTTAATAGTTTATATGACATGTCTATTTTGACGTTGTTACTGTTTTTTAGAATGATTTATTGTTAATTTGTTCTCATCATTTATTTATTTCCTTATTTTCTTGCCTCACTGAGCTATTTTTCCCTATTGGAGCCCTTGGGCTTATAGCATCTTGCTTTTCAAACTAGGGTTGTAGCTTGGCTAATAATTATAATAATGATAATAATAATAATAATGATAATAATAGTAATACAGTCATTAAGAATAATGATCAATAATTAATCATTAATAATAATGATCAATAATTAATGATGATCTATCTATCGACCAAGTCACTTCACCTTATTTTGGGGGGTAGCTAACATAAAAAAATAAAGAGAAAATAATAATAGTAGTAATAACCCACTGGCATCCCGCCGTGGCAAAATCGCCGTCAGGCTCGTGAATTGTAAACACTTTTACGGTTGGCAATGACATTCAACCTGCCTATGATGACATTTCGTAGCGTATATCACAAAGGAGTCAAGATTGAAAGAAAACGAAAATTGCTAAAGAAACCTGAATGAATTTTCTATATAGCTAAATTAATGGATGATGCACCAAGTATGTTGTAGGATCCTCAGAGAGATAATGATAATAATAATAGAAAAAAATTAATAATAATACTAATAATAATAATGATGATAATAATGTTAATAAAATTCAGTAAATTATTATTCATGAAGGTAATAACAAAAGTCATATTGATACTCTAATAATAATAATAATAATAATAATAATATTAATAACGATGATAACAAAATTCTATCAATTTTTATTCAAGAAGATATCAAAAGTAATATTAATAATAGCCTAATAAAGGGATTTTGACGAAGGAAAAATCTATTTTTGGACTCAATCTGTGTCGCTCCATGAAATGCTCCTTATAGCACCATTTCAAAGGTATAAATACTGCTAAATATACCAGAGAAAAAAGTTTCATGGAATGCTAGGAATATATCCAGCTCGCTCACCCCTAAAGGGTGTCGGTATTAAAACTGGGGCGAGTGATACCACTACCAGAGATCCCTTTCCAATTAGACTTCTCCCTCCTCAAAATCCCCCGTTACTACGAGGTGTCGTTCACTACAGCTACTGTCCCCCCCCCCCCCCCCCCCCACCACCACCACCACTACCTAACCTTCTCCCATCATTCCTTGTTAGCACCCATGAACGTTCGGACGTGTAATAGTAGTAATAACCCACTGGTATCCTGGCGTGGCAAAATCGCTGTCAGGCTCGTTAATTGTAAACCCTTTTATGGTTGGCAATGACATTCAACCTGCTTATGATGACATTTCGTAGCGTAAATCACAAAGGAGTCAAGATTGAAAGAAAACGAAAATTGCTAAAGAAACCTGAATAAATTTTCTATATAGCTAAATTAATGGATGATGCACCAAATGTGTTGTAGGATCCTCAGAGAGATAATGATAATAATAATAGAAAAAAAATAATAATAATACTAATACTGTAATAATAATGATGATAATAATGTTAATAAAATTCAGTAAATTATTATTCATGAAGGTAATAACAAAAGTCACATTGATACTCTAATAATAATAATAATAATAATATTAATAATGATGATAACAAAATTCAGTAAATTTTTATTCAAGAAGATATCAAAAGTAATAGTAATAATAGTCTAATAATAATAATAATAATAGTTATAAAAAAAAAATTTTGTTTCATTTGTTTGATGTTGGCTACCCCCCAAAATTGGGGGGAAGTGCCTTGGTATATGTATGTATGTATAAAAAAAATTTAAAATATTATTCATGAAGGTAAAACATATGTTTTTTTCAGGTTGATCAGCTCTTACAAAATGCCCTACAATTGGAGGAAGTGTCAGATGACACCCGTGCCTTCAACATTATTTCTATTATGGAAGGAGCCTTGTCTGTTTTTGAAATTGGAAAGAATGTTGAGGTTTGTAGATCTATCTATTAGTAATGGTTATCTTTTATTTGGATCACATATTTTTGAGTACTGCGGTATGTTAATTCCATAGGAAAATGTACCGGAAAATATATTGCACGCAATAATTGATATCGCTCTTAAGCATCAATATTCAAACAGTTCCTAAATGCAAAACTTTTTCACCATATAGTATACAGTTTTCTATTGGTATACTTTTCACAAGCAAAATGTTATGTTTTTTATATTAAAAAGAATTTAGGTTTGTGGAAAAGTTCTTATAAAAGATTTTATATTTGGCTAATAAATTTATATAATACATAGCTCATTCGAGTAAGGGTACCCTGACACTTGCACGACTTTTTGCCACGAATTTGTCATGGCAAGTCGTGACATTTTATGGCACGAACTGGAAGATCAAAAAAAAAAAAAAAAAAAAAAAAAAAAAAAATTAAAATTACCTCAGAATCACAGCTGACCTGTCCACATTGACACGAACTGGCACGACGAGTTCATGCATAGTTTGCGCACTTCCCGCATCGTCCCGACGAGTTCACGAACAGTTTGCGCATAGTTTACGTCCCGGTCACGAAATTTTGTCGTGACCAAAGTTTTGAACCTTTCAAAATTCTAGTCAGACATGCCACGATGTCACAACGGGTTTACGAACACTTTACGCCAGTTCACGGCGAGTTCACGCCAGTTCACGACTCGAGTCGTGACAATGCATGCCACAAATTCGTGCAAGTGTCAGCCTGGCTTAACTGAGGCTCATTAATGAGGAACTTTGAATATCTTCATTGGTAACTATAAATAGAAATTAGATGAGATCTTTTGGAGGGTTATTTAAATATTTTACTCGTTCTGGTTTAAATAATTTTTAGTGTCATTATGTAGTTTATGTATTAAGGTCAAATTTGTGACCTGGAGTTATCTTGATTTTTACAGATATGAACAGAAACTACTTTTTAATTCCACTGTTAATGTTTTTATGTTGAACAGGCTGACATAAGTCTTTTTTATTGTTTATATATGTGATATGTTTTAATGTTGTTACTGTTTTTGAAATATTTTATTTTAATTGTTCATTACTTCTCATATCATTGATTTATTTCCTTATTTCCTTTCCTCACTGGGCTAATTTTCCTGTTGAAGCTCTTGGGATTATAGCATCCTGCTTTTCCAACTAGGGTTGTAGCTTAGCTAGTAATAATAATAATAATAGTGATAATAATAATACAGTAATAATAATAATAATAATAATAATTAGCTATATATGATGTATTAACACTTTCTTCATTGATCTTTATTCTCTAGGCAAAACCTAAAGAAGCTGTAAGTAGCATAAGTATATAATTTATTATTTATAAGATATTGGCCAGATGAAGAGGTGAAGCTAAAAAGCTAAAAAAACCAGAAATGGTATAGTAATGAGAAAGCGCAAGAAAAGAAGAATTTTCAATATTAAACTTACCCGATAATCATGTAGCTGTCAACTCCGTTGCCCGACAGAATTCTATGGAGGGATACGCCAGCTATCACAATACTAGAAGGGGGTGTATTTACCAGCGCCACCTGTGGCCAGGTACTCAAGTACTTCTTGTTGACACCTCCTCAATTATTCCTCTGTCGTGCTTCCGGCAAGACGTTCTGGGATACGCTTATGTTCTTGGAGTATTTTCACGACTTTGGTGAAGTATTTCTCTTTGATTTCGGCTGTCGCTTTACTGGAAACTTCTATATTAGCTTAGTTAGCTTTTGGAATTAATTTGATTAATTATGGTGACGAGAGAGTATGAACTCTCGTTCACCTTTCAATGGCCGACCCTTCCCTTAGACGGAAGTGTTGGTGTCTAAGAGAGTATAGACTCTCTTTCTTAATTTTGCTTAACTAAAGTTATAGATTTATTTTATATCTCTCCGCCTCTTATAGGCCTCTTCGATTAACTTCCTTTTATTATAAACTCATTAAAATTAATTTTTATATTTGTTTATATTCGACCTTCCTAATAGTAGGCGGTCTTTTACCGAAGTTAATAAACTTTGAGCCCGTCATTTCGGTTTTACCTGTTAACATATTATGCTATTTCCGCCACAGAGTTTGAAAGAATTTCTTTGATAGTCTCGTTCAAAGTTGAACTAACGTTTTGTTTTGTCTCTGCAGTTGTTGACGTTCAGAACGTTCAACTTGCACTCTATCGTTACGATAGAGAAAGAATGTTCACGGTTTCACGTTGCAGTAAGAGTAACCGTGTCTAGCGTTTTGTTCATTCTTTCTTAACTTAATGGTTTTGATCCTAATAAAGGAACTTTTCAGTTTTTTCCTTTAACAATAATATGTTTTAACGATATATATGATTGGGCTCTTCTCTCAGGTTCTAAGTCAAGAGAGAGAGAGAGAGAGAGAGATAGAGACGGAGGGAGAAAGAGGATAAACGTTTCATTCAAGCCTGCCAGGCGTACGAGTAACGTCGTTATCGTTTTTGCTCTTCTCCCTAGTCTCTTTAGGGGAAGAAACTAAACGTTTCTAGAGTGATCTAGTGTTTAGTCTCTTTCCAGCCACTGTATTATCTTTCATTAGATTTTTCTGTTACATTGTAATTCTGTTTTCGCAATTACTAACTTTGAGAAAGGATAGAATTGCGTATTTCAGGTACAAACCACTTAAAGTTTCGAGTTCAGTGAAATAAGTGCAAACAGAAATCAAAGTGATAAGTGATTAGTGCGTGAGGGTACTTTTGTGCGCGCCAGTCGTCCTCCCAGTCCGGGACCTCTTGCAAGCTCCCAAGCCCAGGGGAGAAGCAATGTCGAAGGGCATAAGGGTTCAGCAGGCCTTGATCGGCGCACAGAAGTATCCTCGGTGGTTGTGGGCGTGTCTTACCGAGACCGTCACTCCCACCCGCAGACGATTGAGCCCTTATTTTGCTCGTCTGCAGAAGAGATTAGGGGAGAAAATAAAGGCAGAGTAACGCTGGTCTCAGGTCTCAAGACCTCTTAAACGTTAAGTCCAGACCTATGCCAGACGTACGAAGTTAAAGTTCAAAACCCGAATGCAGTCATTGGGTTAGCTCTGACTCTCCTCAGTCATCAGTTGATTACACTCCGCCTAAGAGGAGTAAGGTTCTGCCGCAACAGATCTCTGCTGTTAAGGCTTTACCTCAGCAGACCTTAGTGTCTGCCGACCCCAAGTTGACTCTACTGCAGTCCATACAGTCACAACTTTCGGTCTTGATGCGTGAGTGTCGGGCTGAGAGTGTTGCGCCTCCGCCTCCGCCTACACTCCCCCCCGCCTATGATCGCTCCGCCTGATCGCAGTACCACCTGCCAGGCGTACGATGTTGTGAACTCTACTACAGTCCATGCAAGCACAGCTTTCGGACTTGATGCGTGAGTGTCGGGCTGAGAGTGTTGCTCCTCCGCCTCCGCCTACACTCCCTCCACCTACACTCGCTCCGCCTGATCGCAGTACCATCTGCCAGGCGTACGATGTTGTGGACTCTACTACAGTCCATGCAAGCACAGCTTTCGGACTTGATGCGTGAGTGTCGGGCTGAGAGTGTTGCTCCTCCGCCTCCGCCTACACTCCCTCCACCTACACTCGCTCCGCCTGATCGCAGTACCACCTGCCAGGCGTACGATGTTGTGGACTCTACTACAGTCCATGCAAGCACAGCTTTCGGACTTAATGCGTGAGTGTCGGGCTGAGAGTGTTACTCCTCCGCCTCCGCCTACACTCCCTCCGCCTACGCTCGCTCCGCCTACGCTCGCTCCGCCTGATCGCAGTACCACCTGCCAGGCGTACGATGTTGAGCCACGTGCTGAGTTTGCTGTTCCCTGTGGTGTTCAGCCTCCGCCTTCCTTAAGGCAACCTTTACAATGGGATCAGGATTATACCTCTCTTCCTCCGCCTCCACTTGCTGCTCCACCAGTGATGCAACACTCGGTTGAGGTACAACAACCTCTCCCGTCCATGAGTCAGTCTCCTCAGCTCTCGCTGCAGCGAGCTCAACCCTCCACAAGGCAAGCACCACAACACCTTAGCCTTGCGCCTCAGGAGCCTCAGCTTGCGAGACATTTACCTTGTTCTGCGCAGCCTCTTCCTCATCGCGCTCCGCTCACACCACAGGAACTGGAACTTGCTACTCCGCTTCCGCCAACCGCTCAGCAAGCGCAACCCTTGGGTTCAACCACTCATGCTAAGAGTCAGCCTCCTCCACCCATGCGCCTTCCTTCTGCTTGTCTTTTATTCAGCCTTTGCAGACTGAGCCTCAGGTGTTCCCTCAACGGAGTCTTGAAGAGGAAACCACAACTATTGTTGTTCCAGCTCGTTCTGACTCTGCTGTTCAGCATACCTTACCTCCATTTTCATACATGGTTTAAACCCCATGCAAGCAAGCATAAAGCACTCTAGCACTGGTCATGGAATTTCTGAGAAATGTTAAACGCCATGCACACGCTCTGCTTTCCTTACAGCAGGCTCTGCTTACAGCAGGCTCTGCTTACTACATGCTCAGCATACAGCATGCTCTGCATTCAGCATGCTCTGCATACAACATGCTCTGCATACAGCATGCTCTGCATTCAGCATGCTCTGCATACAACATGCTCTACATACAGCATGCTCTGCATACAGCATACTCTGCATACATCATGCTCTGCATACCTTACCGCATGCTTCTCAACACATCTGGGGTTGTTGCCAACTCACTAGACTGTCAAGCAGTTTCATAACGTTGCCTTCTAGTCTGCTGCTTTTGCACCAGTGAACCCTCACTCAGAGAACTTAGCTTTTCTAGGATAAGGTCCCTGTAGATGAGAAAGTTCTTTTCTCCCTCCTTCTGATATTCCCTTGAGGACTCTGTCATTTGGAGGGAGCCTTTAGCTGCATAACCTCTTATGGACTTTTATTTAAGCATAACATGCTTACAGGGAAGGTAATGGTTCCACTTCAGTCGCAAATCCCGTCTGTTACCACACCTGCTCCCATAGACCTTGAGCTGTGTTGCATGACATGCAGTCCAAGCTTAGTCCTTGTTAGAGGATTTTTTGTTTACGGAGTCAATGTGTCACGGGGAAGACGTTCAACAACCAACAGAAGTGACTTGTTGTGACGCAGTGCGGCAACCTCAGCAACCCGTTAAGGAGTTGTCTGTACGACCCAGACAGTCTAGACAGATTCGGGTTGTCACTGTACTTCCTCGCTTGCCCATGATTGACAGTTTACAGACTGTGCAGCAGTATCATGATCTTGTGTCCGGCTCCGTCAGACGACTGGCTTTTAAGAGCTCCCACAAGTCGTCGCTGTCTGGAGATTTTCAAATGGACTATGGATCTGACCAAGGAACTGGGCCTCCTGGTCAATTTTGAGGAGTCTCAGCTCGTTCCATCCCAGACCATTGTCTCCTTGGGTATGGATCTTCAGAGTCGAGCTTTTCGGACTTGTCCGTCGGCCCCAAGGATCTTCCAAGCCCTAGAATGCATCCAGAGCATGCTGAGAAGGAACCGATGCTTAGTCAGGCAGTGGATGAGTCTAACAGGGACACTTTCATCGCTGGCCCTGTTCATCGAGTTAGGGAGACTCCACCTCCGCCCCCTTCAGTATCATCTAGCTGCTCACTGGATAAAGGACATGACGCTAAAGACGGTCTCAGTTCCTGTTTCCGAAGAGATGAGGTCTACTCTAACGTGGTGGAAGAACAGCATTCTTCTCAAGGAAGGTCTACCATTGGCTGTTCAGACCCCCGACCACCGTCTCTTCTCGGACGCATCGGACACGGGCTGGGGTGCGACACTGGACGGACAGGAATGCTCGGGAACATGGAATCAGGAGCAAAGGACACTTCACATCTATTGCAAGGAGTTGTTGGCAGTTCATCTGGCCTTGATAAACTTCAAGTCCCTCCAGCTAAACAAGGTGGTGGAGGTGAACTCCGACAACACCACAGCCTTGGCTTACATCTCCAAGCAGGGAGGGACTCATTCGAGGAAGTTGTTCGAGATCGCAAGGGACCTCCTCATTTGGTCAAAAGATCGAAAGCTCACGCTGGTAACGAGGCTCATTCAGGGCGATATGAATGTCATGGCAGATCGCCTCAGCCGGAAGGGTCAGGTCTTCCCCACAGAGTGGACCCTTCACAAGAATGTTTGCAGCAGACTTTGGGCCCTGTGGGGTCAGCCAACCATAGATCTATTCGCTACCTCGATGACCAAGAGGCTCCTCTTGTATTGTTCTCCGATTCCAGACCCAGCAGCAGTTCACGTGGATGCCTTTCTGCTGGATTGGTCCCATCTCGACCTGTATGCATTCCCGCCGTTCAAGATTGTCAACAGGGTACTTCAGAAGTTCGCCTCTCACAAAGGGACACGGCTGACTTTGGTTGCTCCCCTCTGGCCCGCGAGAGAATGGTTCACCGAGGTACTGCAATGGCTGGTCGACGTTCCCAGGACTCTTCCTCTAAGAGTGGACCTTCTGCGTCAACCTCACGTAAAGAAGGTACACCCAAACCTCCACGCTCTTCGTCTGACTGCCTTCAGACTATCGAAAGACTCTCAAGAGCTAGAGGCTTTTCGAAGGAGGCAGCCAGAGCGATTGCCAGAGCAAGGACGACATCCACTCTCAGAGTCTATCAGTCTAAATGGGAAGTCTTCCGAAGCTGGTGCAAGGCCAATGCAGTTTCCTCAACCAGTACCACTGTAACCCAGATTGCTGACTTCCTGTTACATCTAAGGAACGTAAGATCCCTATCAGCTCCTACGATCAAGGGTTACAGAAGTATGTTGGCAGCGGTTTTCCGCCACAGAGGCTTGGATCTTTCCTCCAACAAAGATCTACAGGACCTCCTTAGGTCTTTTGAGACCTCAAAGGAACGTCGGTTGTCCACTCCAGGCTGGAATCTAGACGTGGTCCTAAGGTTCCTAATGTCATCAGGATTTGAACCGCTCCAATCAGCCTCTTTTAAGGACCTCACATTAAAAACTCTTTTCCTCGTGTGCTTAGCAACAGGTAAAAGAGTAAGTGAGATCCACGCCTTCAGCAGGAACATAGGTTTCACATCTGAAACGGCTACATGTTCCTTGCAGCTCGGTTTTTTGGCTAAAAACGAGCTTCCTTCCCGTCCTTGGCCTAAGTCGTTCGAGATCCCAAGCCTGTCCAACATGGTGGGGAACGAACTGGAGAGAGTACTTTGCCCAGTTAGAGCTCTTAAGTACTATCTAAGAAGGTCAAAACCATTACGAGGACAATCAGAAGCCTTATGGTGTGCTATCAAGAAGCCTTCTCTACCAATGTCTAAGAACGCAGTTTCTTACTACATCAGGCTTCTGATTAGAGAAGCAAATTCTCATCTGAAGGAAGAAGACCTTGCTTTGCTGAAGGTAAGGACACATGAAGTGAGAGCTGTGGCTACTTCAGTGGCCTTCAAACAGAACCGTTCTCTGCAGAGTGTTATGGATGCAACCTATTGGAGAAGCAAGTCAGTGTTCGCATCATTCTATCTCAAAGATGTCCAGTCTCTTTACGAGTACTGCTACACCCTGGGACCATTCGTAGCAACGAATGCAGTAGTAGGCGAGGGCTCAGCCACTACATTCCCATAATCCCATAACTTTTTAACCTTTCTCTTGAATACTTTTTATGGGTTGTACGGTCGGCTAAGAAGCCTTCCACATCCTTGTTGATTTGGCGGGTGGTCAATTCTTTCTTGAGAAGCGCCGAGGTTAAAGGTTGTGATGAGGTCCTTTAGTATGGGTTGCAGCCCTGTATACTTTAGCACCTTTGAGTTGATTTAGCCTCCCAAGAGGAACGCTGCGCTCAGTAAGGAAGACGATCTTATTAAAGGCAGAGTAACGGTTCAAGTCGACTTCCTTACCAGGTACTTATTATTTCATTGTTATTGTGGATAACTGATTATATGAAATACGGGATACTTAGCTATCCTTTAGTCTTGTACACTGGTTTTTCACCCACCCCCCTGGGTGTGAATCAGCTACATGATTATCGGGTAAGTTTAATATTGAAAAATGTTATTTTTATTAATAAAATAAATTTTTGAATATACTTACCCGATAATCATGATTTAATCGACCCTCCCTTCCTCCCCATAGAGAACCAGTGGACCGAGGAATAATTGAGGAGGTGTCAACAAGAAGTACTTGAGTACCTGGCCACAGGTGGCGCTGGTAAATACACCCCCTTCTAGTATTGTGATAGCTGGCGTATCCCTCCATAGAATTCTGTCGGGCAACGGAGTTGACAGCTACATGATTATCGGGTAAGTATATTCAAAAATTTATTTTATTAATAAAAATAACATTTTTTTTAGTACAGTACCTGTTTAAGTAGTCAGATGTATTTTTATATGGGATGTTGAATAATTTGGTACTTCAAGATGATATGTAAATGATGAAGGTCTTTCTACTTCCCACTTCAATTGTGAGAATTGGAACCACTGTTGTGATATTGAAGCTTCTGTAGGGTAAAGGGCTTCATCATACTCTTCAGTCTGTGGCATAAGTTATGTAACCTCTTGGTATACTGGCTTAAGTTATATAACCCCTTGGTGGTATACCATGATAAAGATACTGCCAATTTTTATCAACGTGTGTTTTAGCACGGGAAGTTCTTGCATAGAAAGGTACACTGTGGCAACCATATTTTGTTTGGGCTGGAGTCATACAAGTCACTGCATGACATCTGTTCTACTGAAATCTTATCTCAGCCATTCTCTGGGCAGTGTTTTTGCTTCTTTAGTTCATTCTGGGGGTATTTTTGCTGCTTATCTTTGTTTGTTCCTACACGAATACAAGCCCTCATGTTTTAGTCGGAGCATGAATTTAGTGAAGCTGGAAACTGGTGTTAAGATTCATAATGAGATGTTGGTAATTGCTGGTGGGTGGTGGTGAAGCCTTGCCCCCTACCAGCTCACAGAGCCACTTTGACTTGAGCCACCGAGTAGTACGAATGTATACTCTTGGTATGACCTAAATTGGGTGTATCCAATCTTTTTTTTTTCATTTCAGATCGCTGCGGGACTGTTGTAATGGGGGAAAACACGTGCGGGCATACGGTCCTTCCCAGGTGTTTATAATGAGGCTCAACAAAAAGCTGCCGATCTTATTTTTACTGGATCCAGGTTAGACAGCAGCACTAAAAGATGCCCTTGAACATCCGTGGGGTGACCTTGATGTCTATACTTTTCTGCCATTTAGTCTGATCCGAAGAGTAGTCAACAGGGTACTTACCTCGAACCTCAGAGTAACCTTGGTGGCTACCTAATGGTCACAAGCAGAATGGTACCCAGACCTCATGATGTTCTTGTCTGAGGTTTGTATAAAACTACCCAGATGGCCCAATCTGCTTTGCCAGCCACATGAACAGACACCAACTCGGTGATATCCCTGTCACTTCATGAGTGGAGACTATCTAGTATTTCCTTCGAGTGAAAGGCTTTTCGTGAGACACTGCACACGAGATGTCTTGATACTTCTGCAAATCCTCTATAGTAAAAGTGGGACATCTTCTGAGATTGGTGTCATAGAAGGGGTGCTTCATCAGTTGAGGCTTCTATATTCCTCATATGCCTTCGCAGAGAGAAGTTCTTTTCAGTCTCAGCGGTGAAGGCCATTGCTCAGCCTTGAGCCAGTTCCTTAGGCTGAAGGACTTTGACATTTTGATGTTCATGAAAAACTTTGAGCAGTTCTGCATTCCAAGAGAACCTAAAATCACCTGTGTGGAATGCCACCACAGTTCTTAGGTCTTTGAAGAAGGCTCTGTACTAACCAATGAGACAAAAGATAAGGGCAATCTTTCTACTTGCCCTGGCCTCAGCAAATTGAGTAGACAAGCTTCATGACATACCACATCTTGTTAGTCATGCTAGTGGATGAAGAATGGTCTCCTTTTCCTTTGTTGCCCGAGCTTGTCGCCAAAACTCTGAACCTGGCCATTCATGATCCCAGCATTGAGACCTTCTCCATCTCTTCATTCATGGAAGCATCTGACAATCTGGATGATTTACTTCTTTGCTGTGTGAGGGCAATAAGATGCTACATACGGCAACTCCAAAACCTGTTGATCAGCATAGCAGAATTAAGAAATTCTGTAGAAACACCATATCCTTCTGGCCTCGATAGACAATGAGGGCGGAAAACCAAACAGCAGGAAAACCGGAAGAGCCTGTGGTAGCTACTCGGCAAGCTGTATAGCATACCGAACTTTCTCTCAGGACAAGAAGCATCTCGTCTAAGATAGCGTTTGCAACATTAGTCTAGGATGAGAGTAAGGTCTAGCCTTTTTTCCTCTTTTCCTCTATTCTTTCCCCTTGTGTGGAGTACAGCGGTCGAGGCGTATGTCGCTGGATCAGGCTTCATTGCAGGCATTCCCTCTTTAAGAAGAGTTCCCATTATTATTATTATTATTATTATTATTTGGAACAATAATTTATTTAGTTCTTTATGCATGTTGCATAAGATTTTAATAACTCGAAAAACCTTTTGTATTCAAAACAATGATAATAATAATAATAATAATAATAATAATAATAATACTGTAATAATAATAATAATAATAATAATAATAATAATAATTGCCCCCATGGTCCTTATGAAGGGAAAAATGGATGGAAATGTAAGCATTTTATTTTCAAATTAGCAATACATTTCATATGCCAAATCCCAATAGAGATAATGTTCTTCCATGACTTTCTGTCTACTGACGAAAACCTAACCCATCACCTGAAATCTTACAGGTTGATAAAATGTGATTGGGGTCAAGACTTTCACTTCTCTAGGTACGACTGTCCTGACATCACTTGATTTTAAACCAACCAGTTTGGTCGTAGGAATTTCCTCCCTCCTAAGGCTAAATCTCTAATTAATTTAACCCTTTTATCCCCAACGCTATTTGGAACTTTCCACCCCTTAACCCCCAGGCGATTTTTTTTTCAAGCACATTTTGCAATATATTTTTTTTTAAATTGTGCTAACAGCCTTAATTTTTGTCATAGAGAGGTCATGTTGGTCTCATTATTTTGGAAAATGCCTGAAGTTTCTCATAAAGTTATCAAAAATATGCAAAAAAATGTAAATAGCAGTTTTTTGTAAGGACGTACCGGTACGTCCATGGGGGTAAAGAGATAAGTTTTGTGAAACGTACCAGTATGTTCATTGGGGGTAAAAGGGTTAAAGGAAATCACATTATAGATTCTAAAGAAAATGACGAGTTTCCAGCTTTGCTGAAATCATACTCCTGTTTAGGATTCTGGTTTTATATACAAATTATTTTCAAAATAGTTCAGCACACTCTATTGCTTGGTGAAAGCATTTTGTGATATCACCATGAAAGTAATTTTTTATGATTTTTAGATATAATTATAATATAATTAATGAAAATTTATTTAAATTTTCTGCATACTGTAAACACATTATCAGAATATCTGAGAATGGACTGCATGTTGATACATCATGTTGTTATAGGAACTCCAATGGTTAATGTATCTAACTGAATGTGTAATTATTTATTTGCTTGAAGGTAACGTAAAAACATGCATGTAAAGAATATGAAAGGACAAAGGAGGAAGAATACTGTAGCTTATCAACGGAAAAATGGATGGAATATAAGATGCAATTATAAAAAAAATTGCAGAATTCTATTGAAACATACCGAGTTGTACAAGGAAGACAAATATCCCAAAGCTACTAAAGTACTGTAGCATGATTGTGAAGCTGCCATAAAGACCTAGATTTAGGCTCAGGTATTGCATTAAGGTACATATCTCCATTAACATGTAATTGCTAATTGCAAGCGTCACAAGAACACAAGGGAAAGGTGAGGAACACAACGGGAACACGTGGAACACAAGGGAAAAGAACACAAGGGAACACGTGGGACAAGGGATGAAGAACACAAAGGACACGTGGTACACAAGGTGATCGGACGGGATAAGTGAGAGAGAGCGGCGAGACGTAATTTACGCCGCGACCAGACTGATGAGCTAACAAGCGCGGCCTCACACGCTGACCCGGGGTCGCCCCAGGGCGAGTATCCTTCCGCCCCGGAGAGCCCCGACAAGGTGACGGAGAGAGGGGGAACTACGCAAAATTCTAGGTCGGTGATTAAGGAGATCCCAGATCCTCTTAAGAAAAGTAGTTCGAGGTAAGTACTGTTAGGAAAAATACAAATTACTTAAAATTTGTGATTTTGTAGCAGCTTTGAGAGCTTCATGTCCTGCTACCATCTTATCTTCGTGAGCTATTTCAGGACAGATCTCATTTTACCTATCTTAGTTAAAATGTAAGGTATGATTCGTTTCATTCTCAAAAATATTTCAAGTACTGTATGTCTGGAGTTTTAAGGTTATCGTATCACAATGAAAGGATAACAGTAGGATTTTTTCTTTTATTTATTTTCAGATGTGGCTGTATGTTTTATGCTCAGGATTTCTGGTTCTTGCTATATGGGCGATTTATCTTTTTATAAAAGATGTTCAGCAAGAACTGCGATGGATGAGGGTCATCATAATGATGATCGTTCTTCTGTTCTTCATTTGTTGTATGTGGCATTGGCGACACATGCATAAGGTATGTAATCATCTATCTACTTATATACCATGGCACTTTCCCCAATATTAGGGGGTTAGTTGACATAGAAAAAAGAACAATCGTGGGATTTTCCCTCATTGTTCCTCCTTATCATATTTACTGTGTTGTTTGTATTTTCAAAATGTATAGTAAATTATTTAGTGAAGATGTGATGGGAAAATAGTTTGTTTCAAGGCAAACCTGTTGCCTTAAGATATCCTTATCAGTAGTGGTAATAATATTTGGACCCCTCAGGTCCCCTGCTGGTAGATCTTGTCATCATCTTCATGTAAGGTGTAATATTAACACCTGCCATTTTGCTTTCTTATTTTTATCAATGATAATTTGTGTATGAAATTTTTTCATTCTTTTAATTTTTTTTCATCTCTACATATACAGTATACAGTATATATCTCTTGCTTATCCAAATGAACTTTTGTTCTGGGCAATTTTATTTTATGCCTTTGTCTTTGCCCTTATGAATATGTGCATATCTTCAATGATAATAGTCATAGAAATAACTGCAAGCTCATATCTATACAGGAAGATGACATAGATAACAATCTTTTCAGAAAAAGTCTAGATGAAGCTCAAGATATTTTATTATGGACTCTCAGAAAGCAAAGTATATTTAGCATTATATATATCATAATGGAATTTTTTTATATTTGCTACAAAGGATCTCATTGAAAGTAATACTTACTGTATTACAGGTAGCTGAATCTCGACGACATGCCCGGATGATGAAACGCGGTTTTACCGATATTCCAGAAGAATGCAAACCTGGAGGACAAGCTTCAACGTACAGTGCTTGGGAATGGGTCAAAGTTAGAGTACTTGGATCCCCAGATATATGTGAGAAGTAAGAAACCTTTCTTTTTGGTTGTTTGATTAATGCAAAACTCAATCATTACTGTAGCCTATATGGATGTTTAGTATAAGTGTATTTAGTTGCTTTTATCCTTAATAGCTATTTGAGACTTACATACAAGTCGGTGCCTTGTAGACTAGTTGGTTATTGTCACTAATTATCCAACCACGACCCTTTTTCTAGATCTTTGTTAAACAATTTCCGATAAATAGCTTCTTTTAGAATAGACAAGACATGGTCTGGTTCACTCTTTGGACAATAAAGTAAATTATTTGTCAAAGAACTGTGCTGTTGCTTTAAATTCTGATACTAAAGTATCCAAAACTTTTATTTGTTTCTACAAGAATATAAACCTTCGTTCTTTGAATAAGAGCATTGTCTTCAATAGAGCTGAAATGCTCACTGAATTGTTAACAAGGCAGGTGCAGTAGTTAGCAGGAGGTAAGTTGGGGGAGTCACCCACCTGTATTCATGTTTTTGGCTGCATGAAGCGTGAACATATTCTTTACTACTCTTCCCTACTGTTGGATCTTTTCATGTACCGTACTGTTTGTTCATATGCGTCATACGAACTGATGCCCTTTAATTTAGGGAGATTACTTTGGTGCGACCTGGAATTGGTCGTTGAAAGGAATAATGAGCAGTTATCCGACTGGAGAGGGTGCGATGTGATGAGCTCGTCTCCGTTCCAGTCAGCTCATAACTCACTTTTTACTTCGACTGCTGTGGTGTATGGACGTACTTTACAGCTCTTGCCAAAACTGTCGTTTCTTTTGCGTAACAGTGAGTGTGTGGTTGTTGAATAATGGAATGAATATGAAAACTTGGCATTACCGGGGGATGGGGGGATGCTGTAGTTGCTTCATGGCAGAGCTGGCTGTGATCTGCACTCCCTCTGTGCTTCTGTTGAGGGGCATGTCTGTTCGTAGGCATCCACGTCTCCAAGTGTCAATGGTAGCCTCCAGTGTAACGGCAGTCGTTGCCCTGAAGGGGATAAGAGCGTTGGGCATATGCTGGAGTTGGACTGGGCAACACCCAAGAAGACACCAACGAAAGGGGCCATGGACTAGGTCCCATGATACCATCCCCTGGGCCGGTGCACAGAACTGCAGGCGAGAGATTGTGTCATGGCCCAGGACCTGTGCACCAGGGCTGGGGCTAATACCTTGTGTCCTGAGGATGGAACGGTCGTACTCATGGGAGGAAGTAGATTCTCCGGAGCATGTATCCACTGTTTGTCTGAGAGTTGGTGTTACAACATTTGCTTAATATTAGCACTCTAGATGGCATAACCAATCGGCCTCAATGTGCACTTATCCCCCTTTTGTCATTTTTGTGAGGAAAGCCTCTTGACATCTGGCAGGGGTAATGATTGATTTGAAGTTTTCTGGCGTCTGACATGGAGGCAGGGGTAATGAGCAATATCATTCTTGTATTGCAATAATAGCAGCAAAATAGTTACTCAACATCATAGTACTATATTTATACTACTGTATTAATTGTATTGTACATATGAATATTTGTAAAGTGTATAAAAAATGTTTGCTTCTTTGTTCTCCCACTAGTCCGGTATTTGGGTGGTAGACATTATTCTGAGATATGCACTGCCGTCTAAACTTACTAATGCAAATGGAGTAGGGATTAAAATACTATACTGAGTTGATATTGTCATTCCTCTTTTCTCACTAATGTGTATGTAGCCCTACCCTTATCACATTTTCATATACAGTGAACCCTCGCCACTTCGCGGTTCGACCATTGCGGATTCACCACTTCGCGGATTTTTTCCATAACCCATATACGAGGCCTGTCGGAAAACTATCCGACCTTAATCCAGAAAAAATAATTTATATACCTGACAGGATTTGGACCCTAATCCCCTTCAAAGTTGGCCCTTTGTGCTTGCACACACTTAGTCCACCGATCCATCCACTGCTGGAAACACCTCTGGAAGTCTTCTTTTGGAATGGTGTTCATCTTCGCCGTCGCGTTCCGCATTATCTCCTCTCTAGTCTCAAAACGGGTTCCTTTCATTGGCGTCTTCAATTTTGGAAACAACCAGAAGTCGCAAGGAGCCATGTCTGGAGAGTAGGGAGGTTGACGAACAACTGGAATTCCATGTTTGGCCAAGAAATGTTGGATCAATTGGGATGAGTGTGCGGGGGCGTTGTCGTGATGCAGTTGCCAATTTTTCGCCCTCCACATGTCTGGCCTTTTGCGCCGAACTGCGTCACGGAGACGACGGAGAACATCTTGATAGTACTCCTTTGTCACTGTTTGTCCTTCCGGTGCGTATTCGTGATGTACAATTCTACGGATATCAAAGAAGACAGTAAGCATCACCTTCATTTTGCTTGGCACCTGTCGCGCTTTCTTTCGGCCTTGGAGACTCTGAATGCTTCCATTGCGACGACTGTCTTTTTGTTTCTGGGTCGTACCCGTACACCCATGACTCATCTCCAGTTATCACGGTGTTCAGAAACTGGTTGTTTCCAAAATTGAAGACGCCACTGAAAGGAACCCGTTTTGAGACTAGAGAGGAGATAATGCGGAACGCGACGGCGAAGATGAACACCATTCCAAAAGAACACTTCCAGAGGTGTTTCCAGCAGTGGATGGATCGGTGGACTAAGTGTGTGCAAGCACAAGGGACCTACTTTGAAGGAGATTAGGGTCCAAATCCTGTCAGGTATATAACTTATTTTTTCTGGATTAAGGTCGGATAGTTTTCCGACAGGCCTCGTATATATATATATATATATATATATATATATATATATATATATATATATATATATATATATATATATCTATATATATATATATATATATATATATATATATATATATATATATATATATATCTAAAGTAGGAAGATGTGATGTAGTTCTAAGGGAAAAGTATGGGAAATATGTCTGGGTAATAAGCAAAGCTCTACCTCCAGTTTGTTTCTTCATTATGATCAGAGATAAATGTAAACAAAACATTGGTTGCCATTTTTTATCGTGCTTTTTAGCGTGTTTAGGAAACTCATGATATAAAATCACCTTTAATATTTGTGCCTGTTTTAGTTTAGGGTACTGTAGTACATGCATTAAGTGTTCTGTACATTAAAGGGTAGTTTGTTAACAGTACTACGTACAAGGGAAGGTTTTAAAAGTCTGAATATACATGTTGAATAAATAGGTAAATATGGTGTCACTACTTCGCGGATTTTCACCTATCGCGGCCGCGTCTGGAACCTATCTACCGCGATAAACGAGGGTTCACTGTAGTTTCTTGTATTTTGATCTACTCATTAATAACTAGCATTCCTCTTGCTTTTACAAAATTATTTGGCTCTTTCCATTTTCAAATCTTGCAGAGGTGCCTTTTAACCCTTTTACCCCCAGGCTATTTGGAAATTTCCAACCCTTAACCCCCAAGGGGTTATTTTTTTCCCGGCACATTTTGCAGTATATTTTTTTTTAAATTGCTCTAATAGCCTTAATTTTTGTCATAGAGAGGTCAGGTTGGTCTCATTCTCTTGGAAAATGCCTGAATTTTCTCAAAAAATTATCAAAAATGTGAAAAAAATATTTTTATAGCATTTTTTTGCAAGGACGTACCGGTACGTCCATGGGGGTAAAGGGATGGCTTTTGTGAAACGTACCAGTACGTCCTTTGGGGGTAAAAGGGTTAACCTTTTCAGATTATATTCTATTTAGGTCTTTATGAAGTCATCATCTGCTTCTTGTGTTATTTCATTTAGAAGATTAAAAAATGTCTATAATGTGATAGTCATTTCAATATACAGTATTTTTTTCTGCTTTTTTTTTAGTAAAATTATCTCAGGTAGATTTTGAATTAACTGACTTATGTCATAACATTCGTGTTTTGAGAGTAGGCTTTACTATACTTGAGAGACTTATTTTTCTCGAAGTAAAGTGTTTTGCACCAATACATAGCAATTTTTTTACTGTACGCTTATATGGTATGTAACGGACTACATTTCTGTAAGGCATTAGTTTTGATTCTACTGTAATTTCTAAAATGTTTACTTACCATGTTTTCTTCTCAGGTACTTTGAAGAGATGATGATTGATCCAAGTGAGGAAATTACTCCTGCAATGGTTATAGCAGAGACTTTAGCTAAATTTATTTTGCAGCCGTTACAGCACTTAGGATCAGAGAGTGCAAAATTCATCACAAATTTTTATCGTAAGTATTACAGAATACGAATTCTTAATTATTGCAGTATGAACCATTCAATGCCCAGCATTTTATAGGTAGTAGGTTGGCCAGGGCGCCAGCCACCCGTTGAGATACTACCGCTAGAGTTATGGGGTCCTTTGACTGGCCAGACAGTACTACATTGGATCTTTATCTCTGGTTATGGTTCACTTTCCCTTTGCCTACACATACACCGAATAGTCTAGCATATTCTTTACAGATTCTCCTCTGTCTTCATACACCTGACAACACTGAGATTACCAAACAATTTTTCTTCGCCAAAGGGGGTTAACTACTGCACTGTAATTGTTCAGTGGCTACTTTCCTCTTGGTAAGGGTAGGAGAAGGACACTCCAAAATCAAACCAGTGTTCTCTAGTCTTGGGTAGTGTCATAGCCTCTGTACCATGGTCTTCCACTGTCTTGGGTTAGAGTTCTCTTGCTTGAGGGTACACTCGGGCACGTTATTCTATCCAACTTCTTTTTCTCTTGTTTTGTTAAAGTTAAAATAGTTTATATAGGAAATATTTATTTTAATGTTGTTGCTCTTCTTAGAATACTTTATTTTTACTCTTTTCCTTTCCTCACTAAGCTATTTTCCCTGTTGGAGCCCTTGGGCTTATAGCATCCTGCTTTTCCAACTAGGGTTGTAGCTTAGCAAGTAATAATAATAATAATAATTGATATAACATTTTGTGTAAATTGGCAAACAGATCATTGATTTGTGCACATTGGTTAATATTTATGCTGAGGAGTTACTATATTTTTAACATTGGTTCACATTTCCTGTAAATTTTTAGACAATGATAATGAAGGTTTTCATATCATGAAATTGGTATTAATGAGTAATGTAGTTTGACTACTGAATGTGTTTTCTATATTTGAGTTGGTACCTAAAGAAAAAACTCACTCTAGCCTCCTCTTCCCATTTTATGACATAACCCCCATTATTTGCATTTTATTTTATCCTTTGGGATTGACTGTATCTTGGGTAGTACTGATTTATGGTTGCGAATAGTTTCCTTTTTCATATATGTAGCTAGATTTCTCATAATTTTGTCGTGTCAGATTTTGATTTAAGTCAAATTCATGACCCTCCACTGAAGTTCATATTGCTTTCATCTGTGGAAGCTTCGAATGTTGACATTATCTATTGAAATTAAGAAGTTTTCCTGTTTTCTTTCCTGCCAATACACTAATGCCACTAGTAAAGCAATGTAACCAGTGTCTAACGTGTCGGATATCTTCTTCAGTTTATAAGTCGATATAGGAAAACAACGGCATGTAATCCTCCACTACGGATATCATATTTTTTTGTTTTTCTATACTTATTTTACTGTTTTTAAGAGGTCTTCTCTGAATTTGTTAGTAATCCCTGCATTTTTATTCACAAGAATTATTTTGGGGTGATTATGATCCAAATTTTATTTGTATCTTGTGCTGTGGGTAATTTTTTAGTTGGAGAATCTTGTGAAGAGTGAGTAGGCCTCACTGCTCCCGTCTGGGAAGTACAGTATGATTCATGATGTTTTTTAAGGGGAGTAAGCTGCTCAATCCCACAGGATTTTTATGCATCCTGCCTCTTCCATTGCTTTACTTATTCTATGACTATAGTACTTTGTGTAGTCTGTGACTTAACTCTTCTCGCATGCTGTCAGCATCAGTTACATTTACTTCCAAGTACTCATATGGAACAATTGCTTCAATTCTTCTAAGAAGGGAAAGTACTCTTTTTGTCTTGAGAATCAGCCACAACAAAAAATTTAGTAGATTTTTATTCCCCTGCCCTTTTCAGTTGACTTTATAATTTTCCTGACTTCCTTAAATGGTTTTAGCTGTTATAATTTAATATAATTTCTTCAGAAAGTGCTAGGATGAGGAAATGAATTCATCCATGTTCATAATCTTAAGAAAGAAATTATTTTTAAAGCCAATTGGTATTATCATGTTTTCCAAAGAAAAAACTGGTAAATATAATACTCAATTTGGGAGCATGGATCTCCAAAACGCCTGACATCTTCACAAACATAAAATAACACAGAGCTACGAAAAACACGTCCGAACGTTCACGGGTGCTAACAAGGAATGATGGGAGAAGGATAGGTGGTGGTGGTGGTGGTGGTAACGGGGGATATTGACGAGGGAGAAGTCTAATTGGAAAGGGATCTCTGGTAGTGGTATCACTCGCCCCAGTTTTAATACTGACACCCTTTACGGGTGAGCGAGCTGGATATATTCCTAGCATTCCATGCAACTTTTTTCCCTGGTATATTTAGTAGTATTTATACCTTTGAAATGGTGCTTTAAGGAGCATTTCACGGAGCGACACAGGTTCCTCGCCCAGAAATAGATTTTTCCTTCGTTAAAATCCCTTTTTTAAGCATAATTATTTTTATGCTTAGTTGATCCATTCAAGTTGGCCTAATGAGAGTTTAGGAAGACTTAAGTAGATACGAGATAGTGAAGTGAAATTATTTCATTCCCTACATTGTAATGGGAAGAACTGACGTAAAAACTCCTATGGTGAGGATGATGATGGTTTAGCAAACCTTGTCTGTTTTTCATGCATATTAAATGTTTAATTTTGTGGATTTTATTGTGCAAATATTTATAGATCTGAGCACATTATTTAAATATATGCAAATTTTCTATTATATTTTTACTCCTTAAAATGTTATTTTTATTAGTAAAATAAATTTTTGAATATACTTACCCGATAATCATGTAGCTGTCAACTCCGTTGCCCGACAGAATTCTATGGAGGGATACGCCAGCTATCACAATACTAGAAGGGGGTGTACTTACCAGCGCCACCTGTGGCCAGGTACTATAGTACTTCTTGTTGACACCTCCTCAATTTTTCCTCGGTCCACTGGTTCTCTATGGGGAGGAAGGGAGGGTCAATTAAATCATGATTATCGGGTAAGTATATTCAAAAATTTATTTTACTAATAAAAATAACATTTTTCAATATTAAACTTACCCGATAATCATGTAGCTGATTCACACCCAGGGGGGTGGGTGAAAACCAGTGTACAAGATTAAAGGATAGCTAAGTATCCCATATTTCATATAACAGTTATCTCAAATAACAATGAAATAATAAGTACCTGGTAAGGAAGTCGAATTGAACCGTTACTCTGCCTCTTTTTTAAGTTCGTCTTCCTTACTGAGCGCAGCGTTCCTCTTGGAGGCTGAATCAACTCAAAGGTGCTAAAGTATATAGGGCTGCAACCCCTACTAAAGGACCTCTACACAACCTCTAACCCAGGCGCTTCTCAAGAATGAATTGACCACCCGCCAAATCAAAAGGATGCGGAAGGCTTCTTAGCCTACCGTAACAACCATAAAAACAACAATAAAAGCATTCAAGAGAAAGGTTAAAAAAGGTTATGGGATTAAGGGAATGTAGTGGCTGAGCCCTCACCTACTACTGCACTCGCTGCTACGAATGGTCCCAGGGTGTAGCAGTTCTCGTAAAGAGACTGGACATCTTTAAGATAAAATGATGCAAACACTGACTTGCTCCTCCAATAGGTTGCATCCATTATGCTCTGCAGAGAACGGTTTTTATTAAAGGCCATCGAAGTAGCTACGGCTCTTACTTCGTGGGTCCTTACCTTCAGCAATGCAAGGTCTTCCTCCTTTAAGTGAGAATGGGCTTCTCTAATCAGAAGCCTTATATAATACGAAACCCCGTTCTTGGACATGGGCCTCGAAGGTTTCTTGATGGCACACCATAAGGCTTCTGACTGTCCTCGAATAGGTTTAGACCTATTAAGATAAAACTTGAGAGCTCTGACAGGGCAAAGAACTCTCTCTAGTTCGTTACCTACCATGTTGGAGAGGCTAGGTATTTCAAACGATCTAGGCCAAGGACGTGAAGGAAGTTCGTTCTTTGCTAGGAATCCGAGCTGAAAAGAACATGTTGCAGATTCGGTCGTGAAACCAATGTTCTTGCTGAAGGCATGAACCTAACTGACTCTCTTAGCTGTTGCAAGGCAGACGAGAAAAAGAGTCTTGAGGGTAAGGTCCTTGAAGGAAGCTGACTGGAGAGGTTCGAACCTAGGTGACATAAGGAACCTTAAGACTACGTCTAGGTTCCAGCCTGGAGTGGATAGACGACGCTCTTTAGAAGTCTCAAAAGACTTAAGGATGTCTTGAAGGTCCTTGTTGGAAGAAAGGTCCAAACCTCTGTGGCGGAGAACTGAAGCCAACATACTCCTGTACCCTTTAATCGTAGGGGCTGAAAGGGATCTCTCATTCCTAAGATGTAATAGGAAGTCAGCTATTTGGGTCACAGAGGTATTGGTAGAGGATACTGAATTGGCTCTACACCAGCTCCGGAAGACTTCCCACTTAGATTGGTAGACTCTACGAGTGGAAACCCTTCTTGCTCTGGCAATCGCACTGGCTGCCTCCTTCGAAAAGCCTCTAGCTCTAGCGAATCTTTCGACAGTCTGAAGGCAGTCAGCCGAAGAGCGTGGAGGTTTGGGTGCAACCTGTCTACGTGAGGTTGACGTAGAAGGTCCACTCTTAGAGGTAGAGTCCTGGGGATGTCGACTAGCCATTGAAGTACCTCTGTGAACCATTCTCTTGCAGGCCAAAGGGGAGCAACCAGCGTCAGCCGTGTCCCTTCGTGCGAGATGAATTTCTGCAGGACTTTGTTGATTATCTTGAACGGTGGGAATGCGTAAAGGTCGAGATGGGACCAGTTCAGCAGAAAAGCATCCACATGAACTGCTGCAGGGTCTGGAACTGGGGAACAGTACAGCGGAAGTCTCTTGGTCATGGAGGTGGCAAACAGATCTATGGTAGGTTGACCCCACAAGGTCCAAAGTCTGTTGCACACCCTCTTGTGGAGGGTCCATTCCGTGGGAATGACCTGATTCCTTCTGCTTAGGCGATCTGCTGAGACGTTCATGTTGCCCTGAATGAACCTCGTGACCAAAGTGAGGTTTTGACTTCTTGACCAAATGAGGAGGTCCCTTGCGATCTCGTATAGGCTCCTCGAATGGGTCCCTCCTTGCTTGGAGATGTACGCCAAGGCTGTGGTGTTGTCTGAGTTCACCTCCACCACCTTGCCCAGCAGGAGGGACTTGAAGTTCAGCAGGGCTAAATGAACTGCTAGTAGCTCCTTGCAGTTGATGTGGAGCGTTCCCTGTTCCTCGTTCCATGTTCCCGAGCATTCCCGTCCGTTCAAGGTTGCACCCCAGCCCGAGTCCGATGCATCTGAGAAGAGATGAAGATTGGGGGTCTGAATAGCCAACGATAGGCCCTCCCTGAGCAGGAGATTAGTCTTCCACCACAAGAGAGTGGTCTTCATCTCTTTGGTGACTGGGATAGAGACTGCTTCGAGAGTCAAACCCTTGTCCCAATGAGCTGCAAGATGGAATTGAAGAGGGCGGAGGTGGAGTCTCCCTAGCTCGACGAACAGGGCCAGTGATGAAAGGGTCCCTGTGAGACTCATCCACTGTCTCACTGAGCAACTGCTCCTCTTCAGCATGCTCATGATGCAATCTAGGGCTTGGCTTATCCTTGGGGCCGATGGAAAAGCCCGAAAATCCTGACTCCGAATCTCCATTCCCAGGTACACAATGGATTGGGAGGGAATGAGCTGAGACTTTTCTATGTTGACTAACAGACCCAGTTCTCTGATTAAGTCCAAAGTCCAGTTGAGACTCTCCAGACAGCGACGACTCGTGGAGGCTCTCAACAGCCAGTCGTCTAAGTAGAGGGAGGCTCTGATGTCCGATAAGTGGAGGAATTTTGCTATATTCCTCATCAGATGCGTGAACACCATAGGAGCTGTGCTTAGGCCAAAACACAGGGCTTGGAATTGGTAGACAACCTTTCCAAAAACGAATCTCAGGAAAGGTTGGGAGTCTGGATGAATAGGAACGTGAAAGTAGGCATCTTTCAAGTCCAACGAGACCATCCAGTCCTCCTGCCTGACCGCTGCTAGGA
This sequence comes from Palaemon carinicauda, assembly GCF_036898095.1. Taxonomy (NCBI): domain Eukaryota; kingdom Metazoa; phylum Arthropoda; class Malacostraca; order Decapoda; family Palaemonidae; genus Palaemon; species Palaemon carinicauda. The sequence goes on from NC_090764.1 coordinate 7,507,623, forward strand.
CCGACTTCGTCGTCTCCATCGTGAACGTCTGCTTGGTGACATACGCATTGAGCGCGCTGACGTCCAGCACCGGTCTCCAACCTCCTGTCTTCTTGGCCACCAGAAAGAGACGGTTGTAGAAGCCCGGGGATTGATGGTCCCGGACTATAACCACTGCCTTCTTCTGCACAAGTAGCGACACCTCCTGGTGCAACGCTAGCCTCTTGTCCTCTTCTTTGTAGTTGGGAGAGAGGTTGATGGGAGATGTGGTCAGAGGGGGTTTGAGGCAGAATGGAATCCTGTAACCCTCCCTCAGCCAACTGACAGACTGGGCGTCTGCACCTCTCTTTTCCCAGGCTTGCCAGAAGCTCTTGAGTCTGGCTCCTACTGCTGTCTGGAGATGCGGAGAGTCAGTTTTTTCCTTTAGAAGCCTTGGAACCTTTCCTAGACTTGCTCCTGGAAGAGTCTGGACGGGAGCTTCCTCGGCTGGGGGCTCTACCACGAAAGGGCGGTATGAACCTCGTAGCAGGAGTATCAGTCACTGGGGTGCGATAAGTCCTGGGGACTGAGGTAGCAACCTTAGTCTTACGAGCCGATGAGGCTACAAGATCATGTGTGTCCTTTTGTATCAGGGCAGCAGACAAGTCCTTAACCAGCTCTTCGGGGAAGAGGAACTTCGAGAGCGGAGCGAAAAGGAGTTGAGACCTTTGACAGGGTGTAATGCTGGAGGAAAGGAAGGTACATAGCTGTTCCCTTTTCTTAAGAACCCCTGACACAAACATCGACGCAAGCTCGCCAGATCCATCTCTAATGGCCTTATCCATGCAGGACATTAATAGCATGGCAGAATCTTTGTCCGCAGGGGAGGTCTTCTTGCTGAGGGCCCCCAGGCACCAGTCTAAGAAGTTGAACATCTCAAATGCTCTAAAAACACCCTTCAGGAAGTGATCAAGGTCTGAGAAGGTCCAGCAAACCTTAGAGCGCCTCATTGCTGTTCTACGAGGCGAGTCTACCAGACTTGAGAAGTCAGCCTGGGCAGAGGCAGGTACTCCCAAGCCTGGTTCCTCTCCTGTGGCATACCAAACGCCCGCTTTAGAGGTGAGCTTAGTCGGAGGAAACATGAATGAAGTCTTTCCAAGGTGTTGCTTAGTCTGCAACCACTCCCCTAAGATCCTTAACGCTCTCTTAGAGGACCTTGCTAGGACTAGCTTAGTATAGGTAGACTTAGCTGGCTGCATGCCCAGCGAAAACTCAGATGGCGGAGAGCGTGGAATGGCAGAGACAAAGTGGTCTGGGTATACCTCCCTAAACAGAGCCAAGACCTTACGAAAGTCAATAGAAGGCGGAGAAGACTTGGATTCATCCACGTCTGATGAGGGATCCAGGTGTGCCGCCTCATCATCAGACGCCTCATCACCAGAGTGTAGCGAAGAGATCGGAAAGGTATGCTGAACGGCAGAGTCAGCACGAGCTGGAACAACAATATTAGTGGTTTCCTCTTCAAGACTCTGTTGAGGGAACACCTGAGGCTCAGACTGCAAGGGCTGATCACAAGAAGTAGCAGAAGGTAGGCGCATGGGTGGAGGAGGCTGACTCCTAGCATGAGTGACTGAACTCAAGGGTTGCGCTTGCTGAGTGGTTGGCGGAAGCGGAGTAGCAAGTTCCTGAGGAACGAGTAGAGGTTCCTGCGGTGTGAGCGGAGAGCGATGAGGTAGAGGCTGCGCAGAACGTAGTAAATGTCTCGCGAGTTGAGGCTCCTGAGGCGCAAGGCTAAGGTGTTGTGGTGCTTGCCTTGAGGAGGGTTGAGCTCGCTGCAGCGAGAGCTGAGGAGACTGACTCATGGATGGGAGAGGTTGTTGTACCTCAACCGAGTGTTGCATCAATGGTGGAGCAGCAAGTGGAAGCGGAGGAAGAGAGGTATAAGCCTCCTGATCCCATTGCTGAGGTTGCCTTAAGGAAGGCGGAGGGAGCTGTACACCACTGGGAACAGTAAACTCAGAACGTGGCTCAACATCGTACGCCTGGCAGGCGGTACTGCGGTCAGGCGGAGCGAGCGCAGGCGGAGCGAGTGCAGGCGGAGGCGGAGGCGCAACCTTCTCAGCCCGACACTCACGCATCAAGACTGAAAGTTGTGACTGCATGGACTGCAGTAGAGCCAACTTGGGGTCGGCAGACACTAAGGTCTGCTGAGGCAAAGCCTTAACAGCAGAGATCTGTTGCGGCAGAACCTTACTCCTCTTGGGCGGAGTGCAGTCGACAGATGACTGCGGCGAGTCAGAGCTGAGCCAATGACTGCAGCCCGGTTGAGCACTCGCGGACTGGACTGCGTTTGAGTGGTCTAGAGACCTGAGTCCAGCGTTTCTTCCCTGACAATTGATCAGCGGACGAGTAAAAGACGGGCTCAATCGTCTGCAGGTGGGAGTGACGGTCTCTGGAAGACACGCCCGCAACCACCGAGGATACTTCTGTGCGCCGATCAAGGCCTGCCGAACCCTTTTGCCCTTCGACATTGCTTCTCCCCTGGGCTTGGGAGCTTGCAAGAGGTCCCGGACTGGGAGGACGACTGGCACGCACAGAAGTATCCTCACGCACCACACTGACACTGACACTAGCACTTGGCACTGCACTGACACTAGCACTCGTCACAGCACTGGCACTAATACCACCCACTGCACTCTTGACCCTAAGTTCCTTGACTTCGGCCATAAGAGACTTATGATCGCTAACCACTGACTCTACTTTATCGCCTAAGGCCTGAATAGCACGCAAAACAACAGACATATCAGGCTGAGGGCAAATAGTAGGATCGGGGGTAGCCACTACAGGGGTAGGAAAAGGTAGGGGATCATGGGGTGAGGAAAAAAGTGAAGAGTGAGAAGAACTCCTCCTAACTCTACCTCTCTCTAACTTGGTTGAATACTTCAGAAGACGGACAAAATCAAGTTCCGAAAGTCCGGCGCATTCCTCACATCGATTTTCTAACTGACAGGGTCTATCCCTACAGTCAGAACAAGCGGTGTGAGGATCTACCGAGGCCTTCGGAATACGCCTATTACAAGACCTACATCGCCTATGGGTGGGGGCTTGTGAAATGTCAGACATCTTGAATCCAAAGAGTTAGCCAAGTGGGGTTTCAAAATCAAGCAAAAGATCGTTAACCGTTAATCAGGATTAAATAAAAGCTATCTAAGCTAATATAAGAAGGTTTCCAGTAAAGCGACAGCCGAAATCAAAGAGAAATACTTCACCAAAAGCCGTGAAAATACTCCAAGATCAAAAGCGTATCCCAGAACGTCTTGCCGGAAGCATGACAGAGGAAAAATTGAGGAGGTGTCAACAAGAAGTACTATAGTACCTGGCCACAGGTGGCGCTGGTAAGTACACCCCCTTCTAGTATTGTGATAGCTGGCGTATCCCTCCATAGAATTCTGTCGGGCAACGGAGTTGACAGCTACATGATTATCGGGTAAGTTTAATATTGAAAATACAAAATTATTTTATTAAGTAACATATTTTCAACATTAATGGCTATGGTAGTTGTTATGCCCTTCTAAAATGTCAAGTCCATCATAAATAGGGTTGTATTTCCAGAATTTATAATTTACTGAAAAAAATATTTTTTTTCCTGGAACATTTACTATTTAATTTTTTTGGTTGTTATGTGATTGCTAATCAAAATTGTATTTTGTTTGCAGAAAACGTTCCGATTGTGTACCATGTCCCAGCCACAGTATTCTTTGTTGTTCTCTTGATTATAATTTTATTTGCCTTTTGTGGCTATGGCATAGATTTTCCTTTCTGGATGGGAGGAATTCGTCCCATATACAGGACGGAAGTGGCAGATACGTCAGATGTAGATAGAATTACTAAGGAGGTATGGAAGTCTGTTACATATTTATACTTTTTGCATTCATATCTAAAATTTAATTGAGGAAACCATATGGTAAATACTGCTATTTAAACTTATATATCCCTTGTATGAATAGCAGTATTGTTGAAGATTTTTATTTTATATAAATTTTTTCTTATCAACAGTTAGTGCTTGGAGGAAAGGCAGTTAAACACGGTATTATAGTTTGGTGCTAGCATACAGGACATTCATTAAAATTTTTCTTTGGAATTTTATTACTGAAGTTTATTTATAACACTATAATTTGAGTTAGTGAGAATTCAGTTGTTTATAGTTTTTTAATGCAGAATAATTATGGTTTTTTTTTTAAAGAAAAAATATGATGCTTCATTTTTACTTTTTATGATAATGATATTGTTATAACATCAGCCTCTGCAGCATTTACTTTGTGCTAGACATTTTGCATGTTAATCATTGCTATTATTAGAAATAAGATCCTTCTGAAGGTGACGGATAAGATATTTTCAGTCATGTCGTAGTCTTGATTATGATTTTGAAGGCATTATTTAGCAAGGTACAATATTTGTATAAGTGCGTTATATTACATCTCTTCAGGTTTGTTTTTTATTTCATAAAAACATGATTTTTCTTTATTAGAATAGTTGTGGGGTAAAATACCTGCTAGGTTTCTTTGGTGTCCACGTTGGTACCCAACCAAAAGTGTATCTTATACTCCTCAGGTGTTCACACAGGTGTCCACCCGAGTCATTATGTTTGGGTCACTTGATGTAACCTCTTCAGTGTCTTTCCAGGATGAGATTTAGATGACTCGTCACTTATTACGATCTGAGAATTGTGATTATAAAGTCTGATCTCAAGCCCAAGCAAAGGATGAATACTGGGAATGCTGTTTGATTGGAAAAATTTTCCTTGTACAGTATTCGAATTTGCAAACTCCTTGAGGTAGCATAATGTACCTGTTCCTGATCAGTAGGAACCACTTACGGTATTAAGGAAGAACTATTGACTATTGGAAAATAGTGAGTTTGCTCTTTTTTTTCTTCCTCCTCTACCAACTCCTCCTTTCTTCTCATATTCCCTTCTTTAGAAACCTCTTCTCAGAAAGGAGAAGGAGCAGTATTAGTCTTGCAGGAGGCCTCTCACAAAGTTCTTTGGGAATTGCAGCACACTTCTCCTTCAGGAAGGAGTGATAGATTTCACCGACTGACCATTTCTTGGTGTTCGGTCACGTGAGTCCATAATCCATATGAGGGTGAGCATTGCTCCTGTGTCCTTCATCATTCCTGCCTTAACATTGGAAGAATACCCTGATCGTTAGGAAGTTGCTCTCCCTCTTTTGGAGGGAGTATTGACCATAGCATTTATCAGCAGATCATGGGCTTCCTTGAATGGCTCTGCCATAAAAATACTTCAATACAGTTTTTATTCCGCCTTCTCGGTGGAATGATCCATGTTCAAAGGGAGGAGCTTCAAACGGTCTTGCCCATCTATGGTGGGATGGTCCTTATCCACTGTGCACTGCTAACCTTAGGAGGGCATAATAGGGTCTTCCCCTCAAGATTGTTTCTATTCCTTGCTTCACCAAGAGAATTGAAGAAGATGCTCTTTAGTAATGTGTGGATCCCTCCTTCTCTGGAGGTCGATTCATGCTCAAAGAGAGCTTCAAGCAGTCTTGCCCAAGTAGAGGCTTAGGTCCCTTGGTGTAATGGTCTTCATTCTCACTACATAAACAATAATAGAATTTGGATGGTCTTCATTCTCGCTACATAAACAATAATTGAATTTGGATGGTCTTCATTCTCACTACATAAACAATAATTGAATTTGGATGGTCTTCATTCTCGCTACATAAACAATAATTGAATTTGCAATAGGGCATATAAAAGTGCTAGTTGGAAACCACCTTTTTTTAATAAGGCATTAAAGAGAGGTGGAGATTAGAACAAGGTAAAATTTAAAACTTTGGAAAGCAAAGGAGAGACAGAATGGATTGGAGGAAAAGTGAAAGACAGAAAAATTGCTGTAAAAGAATTTACAGTAGTATCATCAAAAGTGTGCCTGGTAAGGCACATTGTAGGTTGTACTCTACAACGGGTTAAGAATCAGTAGATATGTAATGAACTCATGAAAGTATAGCTTACACCTATGGATGTCAGAAGATAAAAAGTCATATGGTTGCGTGATGTTTATACTGTTCATGTAATGCTGTAGTACAGTATATGTCATATTCAAGATTTTATGCTAGAATTTTTTCCATATGCTGTAAATTATGGGAAAATGTCATGTCTTCCCAGGGTCATGGTATATTTTTTTGAAGATAGGCATGAAATATCCATATTTTACCAGAATCAAGCTATAACAATTTTCTTATATTGCCTTTAAAGGTGATATTTAGTATCCAATGTCTTTAGTTTATAACTGTAGTTTGTGATGTAAGTTGCAAATGAAACTGAAATTGAATGCCAATTTTTTTTAGCTATTTAAACATATTTTATAAGGAGTCTTACTAATAATGGATATTTTGTTAGTTGCAGTCTACTAAGGGTACCGTAAATGAGGTAATGTGTATCTTGTTGAGAATATTTTGGACTCCTTTGTAGTGAAAGTATGAATATTTGTATTTAGTTTATCAGCTCAGTAATGTATTTTACTTTCTATATTATTTGTTTCAATCCAAATTTTTATTGGATGTACCAGTAGTTCTTTTCTAGACACAGTATTTCATAGTACAGTACATGAACCAGATATCTTAAGGTTTTGCCCCAAAAATTCTAAAAATATTTAAAACTTTTGTTAAATTATATTGAGAGAAATTTTTTTCCTCAGGTGAAATTTGTATTTAAACAATTTGAAAAGAAGAGACTTTGGAGATTTACTTTTTTGTCGGCATCCCTTTTGGGTAAAGCGATTGATTGATTGATTGATTTAAGGTTTTCAGGCATCCTGACATCTAAGGTCATTGACGCCGTGGGTAAAGCGACTTATACATGATCTATAGTTTTCAAATACTGACCTAATTAAATAAGGTCTAATATTTTAGGAAGGCTGACTTTTTAATTTCCTTGTCAAAGGAAACAAATGGATATTTTCATTACATTTATTCATAATGTAAAGTCGATTGATACTGCCAAGTAGTTTTACATCTTTCGATGGCTATTTATCGTGGAATTATTACGGAATAGCATAGTCACTTCAATGAATATAAAGTTTTTTTTACACACAAAATCACAGTGCTTTACTGTTATTTTAGAGAAAACTGTATATAACCAATTTCAGAAAAATTATTTAATAACCACTTCACAATAAGTGGAAAAAATATTTTGGTTGTTTTGAGTGAAATACTGTACAATGGAAAATAAAGCAAACTTTTGAAAAAAATTATTCTGTAATCAGCAGTAAAACAAATAAACATGGAAATGTAGGTTATTATAGGATAAATGAGCAAGTACGCATATCCAATGGCAACAATTCTATTAATAGCTTGAGTAGTGGATCTGCGGCCTCATAGTGAAGGAGTTAATATTAAGTAACAAGGGAGGAAATAAAATTTGAAAAACAGTTATTTTGGGAATAGTTCTCACCGACGTCACAAAACCAAAAATCAGTGGTGAAAATTAAGTGGTTTGAATGTCAAAGTCTTGTTCTTAAGAAACGGCATTGGCCTGCCGGCTGCCTTTAAGAACAGTATCAATATTAAAATAGATCTTTCATATACCATACAGTAAACAGATTTATGTCAGGCTGCTCAGTATAAAAATATTCGCTGCAAGTCTGAACTTTTGAAGTTCCGCCAATTCAACTGCCTGATTAGAAAGATCAATCCACTATCTGGTGATAGCTGGAATAAAACTTCTAGAATACAGTGGTATCTGGTGTCCACTTTACACTTTCCGAAGAACGGATGCTGAGGCAGCGGTAACAAAGGGGAGTACTGCTAGTCATGATTTGCCAATCTGATGTTCAGTAGCCTTCAGTGGTAACCATCCATATACCAAAGGCACTTCCCCCAATTTTTGGGGGTAGCCGACATCAACAAAGAAACAAAACAAAAAGGGGACTACTCTCTACGTTCCTCCAGCCTAACCAGGGACTCAGCCGAGTTCAGCTGGTACTGCTAGGGAGCCACAGCCCAACAGTCTTACAAAAACTACCAAGGCTATGCCTTTCAGGGTGACCATGACTGCTGGATCAGGGATGTAAAAAGTTCCCGCTTTCTCCAAGCCTCGATCAGGACCTCCAGTGACCTCATCCACTAGGCAAGGATTGTACTGTACTCCACCTTTTTGGGCACCACAGCTTGGTCAGTCTAGGAAGGGTGGCAGGTGAAAGAGAGGAAGAAGTTGGAGATGCTGAGAAAGGCAATCCCCTTCTCCAGCTGCCCTGAGTGTGGAGATGCCTTTCATACCATTGGGCAGCATGGCAATGACATGGTGCTGAACCATAGGTAGTAAGAATCCTTTGGAATGGTTACTTAGTGCCATTTGAGTACTAACAGTGACCCCTGACTTGCACTCCAAAATCACAGAAAGCTCTAGTCTTGGTAGTGGAGATGAAAGCAATGAAGGGGAATACGCTTGAAGTCGTATGATAAGATTCTCCGAGTTTTTACTTGTGCTGAAGTCATATTCTTATTCTAGTCTGTGTAGCTAGGAAAAATACAAATGGCTGGTATTTCAAATATTTGTGTTTGTTTGCTTTCTTTACTAATACTGTAGTAAATTATTATTTATTAGCAGTTAAAGAATCTTACCATCACAAGGTAACAGAAATGTTTCTACTAAGATCTGTCCATAAATTGCAGTCATATAGAACAAGTTCTACAAGAATTAGAATACATATTTTTATTTTTATGCAAAAACATTTTGTATATATAAGTAGTTGACTGACACTGTTGGGGCTTTTTATTTAACAGAAAAACTTTAAAAAGAATTATTATTAAAATCCTTATAAAATGAGGTAACAACAGATACTACATCACTATGATAAAACAGAACAAAGTTGCAAGCTCTCCGTAGATACTGTACTGTATCTGATTTTGTAGAAATGTAGTATTTTATTGTCCCTTTTTATATATTACATTAATGAAGGTTGCACCCCGCTGAAATTTTAGTATCACTGTATAAGGTATGAATGGTTTTATTTCATCCCTTTTGAAAAGATAATTAAATTTAAGGCATGTTTTTAATTTGTTTGTATTATCACTATAAAATGTCTGGTAGTTAATGTATTTCAACTCTGGCATATGTTATTGTGAATTATTACTTTTTCAGGCAATCGCTCAGTTGAAAAGTGACCGTGAAAAGTTTATGACAGAGTCTCGCATGATGCTGGCCGATATTGCGCAAGCAGCATCAGCTTCTCAGGCTCAGGTATGAGATTGTATCGCTTATTGTTATAGATATAGTAATTTGTTTGATATCGAAAAATAAGATAGAATTTTATTATTGTGTTGCCTAAACTCGCATGCATTACTTCGCGTGAGAAAGAATGTATAATCAACGAAAGAGATGGAGTGATATAAATTGCAGAAGATTTCTATACAATGATATACAATGCTGTAGTGGTATAAGAAATAACTTTACCAATAAAAATAATGAAACATGTCAGCCAGTACCAAAAGTAACAGTAGTGGTAAGGAAAGCATTAACAGGCACAAAGAGAGGCAAAGCAGCAAAAGAAGATTGCCTAACAAATTGATTTAATAATAGTTGGAAGAGATTTCATAGTAGTAAAACTTGGTGAATTTAAAAAAAAAGTCTGGAAGAATGCCCTATACCTACAGGTTGGAAAAACTTATATTAATTCACAAAAAGAAAACACAAAACGACCTGAAAAAATTACCACCAAGTTAGTTTACTCTCGGCGATATATAAAATACTTGCCAAGATCATATTAGACCAAATAGAAAGGCAGCTAGACTTTAATCAACCAAGAGAGCAGGTAGGCTTTAGAAGTAAGTATTCAACAACTGACCATATCCATGTAATTAACCAGCTAATGGAAAAACTACAACGTATGACAAACCACTATGTAAGGCATTTATAGACTAGGAGAAAGCTTTGGGTTGTCAAAATTTCAGCAGTAAAAAATGCCCTTCAAAGACAAGAAATAGATGAATCTTTATGTTATAACCACATAAAGACAGTGAGAAAATTCTAATTGAGAAAGGAGGTGGCCAGGGAGATCCAATCTCCTAAATTATTCACAGCATGACTAGAAGAACTTTTTAAGAATCTATTTTGGGAAAATGTAAGAATAATCATTAGTGACGAATACCTTAACAACTTCTGATTTGCAGGTGACATAGTTCTATTTAGTGAATCATTTGAAGAACTGTAATGATGATAGAAAATTTGAATAGAAAAAGCAGAAATGTAGGACAAAATTAATATGAGTAAAACAGCTAATGTTCAATAAAAATGCAGAGAGACAAGTAAGGGTTGTGGATGAACCTCTAGAGATTGTTAATGAATATACTGTACTTAATGTACATGCATAGAACAGACATTAAGTGTTCCCCAAGGACAGGAGACCGAAACGAAAAGAAGGATAAGCATGGGAAGGAGAGCTTCTGGTAAACAAAATAAGATTATGAAATGTAAAATGTCACCTTCTCTAAAAAGAAAAGAGTTCAATCAGATGGTCCTACCAGTATTAACTTATACATCAGAAACTTGGAGCCTTACTAAAGCCTTATTATTATTATTATTATTATTATTACTATCCAAGCTACAACCCTAGTTGGAAAAGCAAGATGCTATAAGCCCAGGGGCTTCAACAGGGAAAAATAGCCCAGTGAGGAAAGGAAATAAGGAAATAAATAAATGAAGAGAACAAATTAACAATAAATCATTCTAAAATAAGAAACAACGTCAAAACAGACATGTCATATAATAAACTATCAACAACATCAAAAACAAATATGTCATAAATAAACTATAAAAAGACTATGTCCGCCTGGTCAACAAAAAAGCATTTGCTCCAACTTTGAACTTTTGAAGTTCTACTGATTAGAACATAGACTAGTTACAACTCAGAGCTACGGAAAGAATAAAGATGGGAATAACATTAAGAGACAGAAAAAGGGTAACATGGATATGAGAGCAAACTAAAGTAGAGGATATTCCAGCAACATGTAAGTAAAAGAAAGGGATGTGGGCAAGGCATATAATGAGAATGACAGATAATAGATGGACTAGAAGAATAAGAGAATGGGAAGGAAGAGAAGACGATGGACTGACGAGCTAAGAAAATTTGTGTTAATAGACTGGCATTGAAATACCATAAACAGATGTGAGTGGAAGGACGTGCCTGAGGCCTTTGTCCTGCAGTGGACTAGCAATGACTGATGATAATGCTCATATATAAAGTGCAATGGTTGAAGATAGTTTTCATTTTTAAATATCTTGTCCAATGTACTATGGTATAACTAGATAGTTTAACAAGTTTTATTGTATACATATTATTTACAATTTAATGTTTTTTGAGGAATCCTATTGTCATTCAACCTTATATTGTTATTAATCCTTACATTTTTCTAGTTATTATGGCATGTAAATGATAGTTTTCTTATACCGAGTGTAGACTTAGCAACCGTAAAATTCGTACAGTATCTTCTCTTTTCTAGTCATGGTAGCTTAGATCTGACAATTCCTTTCTATCATATCTTTACCATAATTGTTTTTATTTTTAATTCCTAATGAATGCTTTGAATATGATAATAGAAAAATGTTTATATTATCAAATGAAGTGACATGTATACCACAACTTTAGGTGGTGTAGCTACTCTTGGTTCTTTTGTGGATACGTAACTCCATTAACCAGGCCAGTATATACATTTTTTTGGGGGCGTAGTTTGTTTCTGCATATTAGTAATGCAACCTGCTGCTTGTATATTTTATGCTACCTGCTTTTTAAATGTAAAAATAATTTTGTACATATGAGTATTTGTAAGTCATTGTCCTTTATGCTTAGACATTTAACTCATTTTTTGGTTGAACTTTTATGATTTATTTCCAAAATGTACATTTCATTATTTAATTTTATTCATTGTATTTCAGGCAGGAGTTCAGCCTTTGTTAATGATGTCATCTGGCATAATAGAGTCCCAGCTAGAAAGGCTTATTGCTCGTCAATTTTCTGGTGTAATTTCTCAAGCATCTCCTAATGGTAATCCACTCAACAATGGACATTCATCGCAATTTAGTGCTTCATCCCAAAATGGAGATGATGTTTTGACAGTAACATCTACTCCATTAAGAAATCATGACAAATTGGAAATGGATGTTAGAGATGGTCGGAAAGAAAAGGTGCCAGCGTCAGACATTGGAGAAGGTGCTGTTCTAGCTACTCCCGATGCTGTTCACTATAGGCTAAAGGACGGAAAGCGCAAGGCTATATTACCAAGCAAAAACTCCCTTTCAGCTGCATCAAGCGAGGCGAGTGTTACCGAGGCATGTGAATCCCCCAAAAATAAGAAAACATCTAAAATTCAGTCTACGAATATTCGTACCAAAAGCCCGGGAGAATTGGAACCAACACCTCACAGCCCAGAAGTGTCACTCAATAATTCATTAAGTGATTTTTCAAGTGATGCTTCTTTTGGTGCTTCTGTTGGATCAGATAATTTTTATGACAAAGTAAAGACTATTTTGGAAGATTCTGCAAACTCTAGCTTGAATGTAGAACACAGCAATACTAGTTATGAGAATAACCCAAGAGACCTCAGTCTTAGTGAAGGTAGATCAATGAGAAATGAAGAAGTAGAACTTAGTAGTTCAGGTGTGAAATTTATGAGCAAGATTAAAAAGGTGATGACTCCATGAAGCATTTTAAAATTGGATATTTTGTGTGTGGTGTACAGTTATCATTTTTAAATATCTCGTTAAATCAGGCACAAAAGTGTTTGAAATTAATATGCATAAGTGACAAACTAGTTTTGTATGTTATACTATGTGCATAATAATATTGCAATGCAATTTATGAGCCAGGCCTTAATGCATTATAATGATTTATAAGTTATTTGACTTGTTGGTACTGATAGTAGTCTTGCTATGTCAATAGGAATTAACATACAGTATTTGGAAAGATTGAGAAGCTTGAACTTTATGTAGAACGAAAGGTATGGACATTTAGAGTGAATGATTGAAAAGATATTTAAGCTGTTGAAATTATTTGTTTACATACTATATGTACCATGTAAGTGACAAGAAGATTAGAGTCGGGGGAAAGTATGTACAGCCAATTTGTTAGTGAAACAAATGCAATTCAGATGTATCAGAAGGTAGGAGAAGAGTGTAGAAGGGATTGGATGGATGGCACGAAATATGTAGGGGAAAAATAGGCCTCAATACACACATAGGAAAAACTGGGAAGTGGGGGTTGACAAACTTTCTTTGTTAGCACTGTATCAAGCAGATAGAGCTGGGTACCAAATATACTGAATGTATTTAAATGCCAAATACTCTAGAGAACTATCTTTAAATTCAAAATAAATAACACAGAGCTACGAAAAACACGTCCGAACGTTCACGGGTGCTAACAAGGAATGATGGGAGAAGGATAGGTAGTAACTATAGTGAACGACACCTCATAGTAACGGGGGATTTTGAGGAGGGAGAAGTCTAATTGAAAAGGGACCTCTGGTAGTGGTATCACTCGCCCCAGTTTTAATACCGACACCCTTTAGGGGTGAGCGAGCTGGATATATTCCTAGCATTCCATGCAACTTTTTTCTCTGGTATATTTAGCAGTATTTATACCTTTGAAATGGTGGTTTAAGGAGCATTTCACGGAGCGACACAGGTTCCTCGCCCAGAAATAGATTTTTCCTTCGTCAAAATCCCTTTTATGAGTTTTAAATATTAAATACAATAAGTGTATTTAAATACATTTATAAATACATATTGAATACATGTACATACAAAATTTTAACTACTGTACAGTAAATTAACACGATTTATGATTAACAACATACATACTTCATACAAGAAAAATTCTGATATATAGTTCCCTTTTTAGAAGTTGGGCTCACAATTGATGGGATTAACATGCGACTCACACTGTGTTCACAGTTCAGCATTCTTAGTTTGACTGGAAGGCTCAGGGCCAAGTCAACTGGAAAAAACTTGCATATTCGCATCATGATTATTTAAATGCATTTAATGTGAATAGTGTATTTAATATTGTTGAATATTTAAATGCATTTAATGTGAATACAGTATTTAATTTGGTTGAAATCAGAATATCTATGATTACAGTTTTCAGTAAGAATACTATCCAGTTCTGGAAGTAGCAAATGTGGGGGAATTACTAATGCATCAAGTACAGTGTATGAATGAAGCAGTAAAACGTGGTGTTTGGGTCGGTAAAATTTGGCAACCGCGAATCCTGCCAGCACTCGGTCGAGTAGTCAAAACAAGATGCCCGAACATTGTCAGGTCTAAGGAGGTTTGGGTTCGTATTAAAAATGGTAGAAGTAAGAGCATTTATAGGGTTGAGTCTGGGATCCATATTTTGACATGGATTTCAGGAAATTTACCTGGTATTAACATTGTTGTTTAGTTATGATGGCTCTTGGTAATTAACCCTTTTACCCCCAGGCTATTTGGAAATTTCCGACCCTTAACCCCCAGGGGTTATTTTTTATTCAAGCACATTTTGCAGTATATATTTTTTTAAATTACTCTAACAGCCTCAATTTTCATCAGAGAGAGGTCAGGTATGTCTCATTCTCTTGGAAAATGCCTGTAGTTTCTCAAAAAATTATCAAAAATATGCCAAAAAAAAATTTAAATAGCAGTTTTTTGCAAGGACGTACCGGTACGTCCATGGGGGTAAAGGGATGAGTTTTGTGAAACGTACCAGTACGTCCTTTGGGGGTAAAAGGTTTAATGCTGTAGCCTAGATTTTCCCTCCCTGGAGGACTATGTACAAGAAAGTGAAAGAAAGTAGTCTTCACTTGAAAAAAATCTAGTTGAAGATGCCTGGAAAGTTCTCATGATCTCTTATGGAGATGACGGAAAATCTTTTGAAGATTGATTTTTTTCTGGTTCAGATTCTTGTGTTGGTGTAATGCTTTAGAGGAAGGTATCTATAAGCTTGACAAGCAGTGTTAGTTATTTTGCTAATGCCTTAGATGCTTGGACAATGGAAAGGCTTCCTGAAGTTTGTTTTCTTCTTAATATATTTCCCAGATCGGAGCTGTAATGACTGGTTTTTCAACTTTTTTCAAGAGCCTTTATGAAAAGTAAGGATTTGGTTTTGTTTGAGATTCGTTAGTCTCCTCATTGACAATGTGCTTAAGAGATTCCAAGTTGGTATTTGTTACTAATCATATTTGTAAATTTTTTTTTATTTTTTACTAAATCTACATACACATACACATATACATATACCAAAGGCACTTCCCCCAATTTTGGGGGGTAGCCGACAACAACAAGAAACAAAACAAAAAGGGGACCTCTACTCTCTACGTTCCTCCAGCCTAACCAGGGACTCAGCCGAGTTCAGCTGGTACTGCTAGGGTGCCACAGCCCAACCTCCCACATTTCCACCACAGATGAAGCTTCATACTGCTGAGTCCCCTACTGCTGCTACCTCCGCGGTCATCTAAGGCACCGGAGGAAGCAGCAGGGCCTACCGGAACTGCGTCACAATCGCTCGCCATTCATTCCTATTTCTAGCACGCTCTCTTGCCTCTCTCACATCTATCCTCCTATCACCCAGAGCTTTCTTCACACCATCCATCCACCCAAACCTTGGCCTTCCTATTGTACTTCTCCCATCAACTCTTGCATTCATCACCTTCTTTAGCAGACAGCTATTTTCCATTCTCTCAACATGGCCAAACCACCTCAACACATTCATATCCACTCTAGCCGCTAACTCATTTCTTACACCCGTTCTCACCCTCACCACTTCGTTCCTAACCCTATCTACTCGAGATACACCAGCCATACTCCTCAGACACTTCATCTCAAACACATTCAATTTCTGTCTCTCCATCACTTTCATTCCCCACAACTCCGATCCATACATCACAGTTGGTACAATCACTTTCTCATATAGAACTCTCTTTACATTCATGCCCAATCCTCTATTTTTTACTACTCCCTTAACTGCCCCCAACACTTTGCAACCTTCATTCACTCTCTGACGTACATCTGCTTCCACTCCACCATTTGCTGCAACAACAGACCCCAAGTACTTAAACTGATCCACCTCCTCAAGTAACTCTCCATTCAACATGACATTCAACCTTGCACCACCTTCCCTTCTCGTACATCTCATAACCTTACTCTTACCCACATTAACTCTCAACTTCCTTCTCTCACACACCCTTCCAAATTCTGTCACTAGTCGGTCAAGCTTCTCTTCTGTGTCTGCTACCAGTACAGTATCATCCGCAAACAACAACTGATTTACCTCCCATTCATGATCATTCTCGCCTACCAGTTTTAATCCTCGTCCAAGCACTCTAGCATTCACCTCTCTCACCACTCCATCAACATACAAGTTAAACAACCACGGCGACATCACACATCCCTGTCTCAGCCCCACTCTCACCGGAAACCAATCGCTCACCTCATTTCCTATTCTAACACATGCTTTACTACCTGTGTAGAAACTTTTCACTGCTTGCAACAACCTTCCACCAACTCCATATAACCTCATCACATTCCACATTGCTTCCCTATCAACTCTATCATATGCTTTCTCCAGATCCATAAACGCAACATACACCTCCTTACCTTTTGCTAAATATTTCTCGCATATCTGCCTAACTGTAAAAATCTGATTCATACAACCCCTACCTCTTCTAAAACCACCCTGTACTTCCAAGATTGCATTCTCTGTTTTATCCTTAATCCTATTAATCAGTATTCTACCATACACTTTTCCAACTACACTCAACAAACTAATACCTCTTGAATTACAACACTCATGCACATCTCCCTTACCCTTATATAGTGGTACAATACATGCACAGACCCAATCTATTGGTACCATTGACAACACAAAACACACATTAAACAATCTCACCAACCATTCAAGTACAGTCACACCCCCTTCCTTCAACATCTCAGCTTTCACACCATCCATACCCGATGCTTTTCCTACTCTCGTTTCATCTAGTGCTCTCCTCACTTCCTCTATTGTAATCTCTCTCTCATTCTCATCTCCCATCACTGGCACCTCAACACCTGGAACCGCAATTATATCTGCCTCCCTATCATCCTCAACATTCAGCAAACTTTCAAAATATTCCGCCCACCTTTTCCTTACCTCCTCTCCTTTTAACAACCTTCCATTTCCATCTTTCACTGTCTCTTCAATTCTTGCGCTGGCCTTCCTTACTCTCTTCACTTCTTTCCAAAACTTCTTCTTATTCTCTTCATATGACTGACCCAGTCCCTGACCCCACCTCAGGTCAGCTGCCCTCTTTGCCTCACGTACCTTGCGCTTTACTTCCACCTTTTTCTCTCTATATTTTTCATACTTCTCTATACTATTACTCTGCAGCCATTCTTCAAAAGCCCTCTTTTTCTCTTCCACTTTTACCTTCACTCCTTCATTCCACCATTCACTGCCCTTCCTCATGCTGCCTCCAACAACCTTCTTGCCACATACATCACTTGCAATCCCAACAAAATTTTCTTTTGCTAACTTCCACTCCTCCTCTAAATTACCAGTTTCTCTTACTCTCACCTCGTCATATGCCATTTTCAACCTTTCCTGATATTTACTTTTTACCCCCGGTTTTATTAGCTCTTCAACCCTCACTAGCTCCCTTTTACATCCACCTACTCTATTCCCCCACTCTTTTGCTACAACCAATTTTCCTTCCACCAAAAAATGATCAGACATACCGTTAGCCATACCCCTAAACACGTGCACGTCTTTCAATCTTCCAAACATTCTTTTTGTTATCAACACATAATCCATTAATGCCCTTTCTACTACTCTTCCATTTGCCACTCTTACCCATGTATACTTATTTTTATCTTTCTTTTTAAAAAAGCTAGCACTTATTACCATCTCTTGTTCAACACACATATCTACCAGTCTCTCACCACTCTCATTTTCACCTGGTACGCCATATTTCCCAATGACACCTTCTACCTCTCCAGCACCCACTCTAGCATTTAAGTCACCCATAACAACCACATAATTCCTTCTACCCAGTCCTTCTACACACCTAGTTAATTCACTCCAGAACTCATTCCGCTCTTCTTCACTTTTCTCACTACCTGGCCCATACGCACTGACAAACGCCCAACATTCCCTACCCAACCTAACCCTTACCCACATTAACCTAGATGATATCTCCTTCCATTCCACTACTTTACCTGTCATCCATTCACTCAACAATAAAGCCACACCCTCTCTCGCTCTTCCCCTTTCAATCCCAGACACTCTACCAGACATTTCACCAAACATCACTTCACCCTTTCCTTTCATCTTTGTCTCACACAAGGCCAATACATCCATCCTTCTACTTCTAAACATACTTCCAATCTCACATCTTTTACTCTCTATCGTACTACATCCACGCACATTCAAACACCCCAAAACTAGAGTGCGGGGAGCAGTCACTCTCCCCCCAGCTCCATCTCTTTGTTGCTGTCTCACAGGATACTTTTACAGGAGAGGGGGTTCCCAGCCCCCTCGTCCCGTCCCTTTTAGTCGCCTCTTACGACACGCAGGGATAACGTTGGCGCTATTCTAATTTTTATATGCCCCCGCGGCCACAGGGGGCATAAATCTAGCATGGTTTTTCATGGTACTGACGGCTTAGATGTAGTGGTGGTAACAGAGAATAACCAAGAGGATCTTGCTTGGCTTATGTGCATACAAAGAACACTCTAACAAATTTTTAAATTTATTTTCCAAAGTCTGAGATCTCCTTAGCAGTAGATTTTAACTATCTACCTAAACTTTATCATATAAGCTATCATCGTTTTCATAATTGCATGGATATAAATTTCCATCTTCAGGTTTCTGACATGAAATAATTTGTTATTGGTGGTGATATCCATGGTTGATGCTGCAAACTTTCAGTACATTCCAGAAGGCCAGTGATGAAACTGTGAGGAGTGATATTTGTGAGCAGGAATCAACAATGGCTGTGACGGGAATACCTCACGTCTAATGAAATCTCAGCTGCTTCAGGCTTTAAAGGTCAAAGGTCACTCATGAATGGAAAAGACAAGGGACATGATAATGCCCTAGAGGCATATGATGTGCCTAAGGTCCCTCTCCATCAAGCTACGACCAATGAGGGCCAGGCAGTGGCAGCTGATGACACAAGGATGATGCATACACTACAAGAAACTAAATTATGAAGCTTGAGCGAGGCTCGAATTCTCATCCAGCAGAATTTCAGGCAGGGATATTTTCAACATGCTACCACAATAGGCACCCAGGAAAAGGATGATCTCCCTAATCTGCAAGGTTAAATCAATGAAAAATGTGATTAATGGAATTTGGGCCTTGTGTTCTGTTGCAGGGGCCCTTAATGTAGCATTCATGTGGACCATAAGCAAAGCTCCTTGTAAGCTTTTTGAGCTCAAGAAACTTCATAAAAAAACAGCAACTAGTCTTTTGAAAAGCTAGTACTATTCACCCAGTTGAATATATTGTGTTTGTGCTACATTCCATTATATCATCACAATGCCAGATCTCTTGCGATCTTTGGCAGTGTCAGAAGATAAGACAAAAACATTTCAGGTGAAAGGAATAAACCCATAGGCTGGAGCTTTATATTTTACACCATTGTCAAATTTAGTGACAAAAGTTGATTCACCAAGATCCCTTGGATATCATGACTAAATATCACAAATGTAGATCTTTCAGAAACCATAATGGTGATCCAATGGTGGATGGATATATTTAGTGCGTTTAAGAAAGAAAGCTATGCAAGCATTCCAAGATTTTAAGTCAAAAGGATTAGAGTTGCCACCCTTCTTTGCTCTAAGCTGAGACAGTATCATTTCAAGAGAATTAATAAATGTGACTCGACGATAGTGAAGACGACTAAAAGAAAAATAAGCTCATTCATACACTCCTTGAGGCTTTAAGCATACACGACTTGTTGAAGAAGTATCCCAAATGTGTACAGTTGCGAAAATGTGGGGATCTTTGAAAAGAATACTGGAAGGGACATATGATTGGAGGGGAGTTTGAGTTAGAGAATCATGATCGATACAACACCCGAGAGAAACATTATCCAAAATATGAGTACAGTACTGTACAGTATAATACTGTAGTGAGGAGTTTCTCCTATGAAAGCAATGTACAAATCTGCAGGCCTGAAATAGGAAGACAAGGTAGTTGCATTAGATTAAGGTTTTCATTGGATATTATTTGATACTTGTGGGCTAGTGTTTTATAGTGGTTACAATGTTTTGCATTTTTTTTCCATTGTATTTTTTCCCCTCTACATTTCTAAAGAATTGGCCATGTACAGTTCATTCCTATGTAGATGCAAACCTGTGCTTTAAAAATAGCAAGAGATCTGTGATGGCTGTTGAATTCATTAACAAGGCAATTGACGGCTGATGGTGAGCATGTCGTTAGTTTTTCATTTTTGTCTTTGGCTGCAATGAGTAAAGACGTATTGTTGTGCCCTAATCATAGGCTTTGATCTTTTTCTTCACAGAAAGTGAATGCAGATTGTTGGTGTTTGTAATAGATGAAAGCCAGAGATTTGTACTTGCCTGGGAAATGGGTGGACACTGCAACTTGGTTTATAGAAAAACTAGCTGTTGATACACACACACTGTGCATCTTGTAGGCTGCATGGTTTTTAGCCATATTTCCCAAGTGCCGGTTGTGGCCTCCCGTGCAGTAGCAGGTGTATGCTAGGCCGCCTTCAGTGTTTGTTTTGGCAGTGCCCAAGATAAGACCGAGTTAGTCTTTTACCTTTTTCTTCCCCTCATCAAGTGCGACTGCTATTACAGCTTCTGTGTATATGCCCTTTGCTTGGTCCCTGGCGAGCGAGGAGACCTCAGATTTGCATCGGTGGGTTTTTAAGGTTCTGGTGGCGTGTGGGATTCAGTGAATGCTGCATCCCACCAGAGGTTGGAATCTTCTGTTGCTATGGAATAGTTTGAATAAGGAAGGCATAGGTCTGGCAGATAAGCCCTCCATTGCTTTGTTAAAAATGCTGGTAGCTAAGGCTACTTCGCCTTGGGTGTCTCCTGAGGTGATACCAGTGATAAAGGGCTTTTAGGTGAGGTGACCCCAGTGGTGATTTGCCCCCTTACCCAAATGAGGACTGCCCGTAACCTCCTCCACCCAAAGGAAGCCTGTTTATGCACAACCCTCTCAATCCATTGAGCAACCTGGCAGAGCCTTTAGTAGCGAGTGCCCTTAGGGACGATTACTTACTACCTTTCTTGTACCATCGACCCCTCTACCTCACGTACCGATAGTGTTCTTGCTCAATCCTTCATCTTCAAAAAGCCCTGGCCTTGCAGGGAGGTAGAAGGGAAGTTGGAAAACGAGCTCAATTTTGTTCCAGACGAGTCTCTGGGATTCTAGAGCCAACTCTTCCTGGTGAAGTCAAGTGGCTTTATATCGATAGTTTTTCTTTTAATTTTTATTGTGTTAGTGTATTCATTGTGTATTAGCGTTATTGTTATATCAACTGCTGTACAATACTGTATACAAAATACCGTACCCTATATTGGTAATGTCGATATGGGCTAAGAGTACAGCGAGTTCGAAAGGTGCATGTCAACCTGCTGAAAACAGAGATCAAGAGATCACTTACGGGTGTTAACTTAGCTAGTCAAGGTGTACTGTACTGCTAGTACTGAATACATATTATAGTAATATACACTACAGTCTCAGCAAGAGTTTCTATACAGTAATAACAGTGTTTCGATACAACAGTATTTACATATAAGGGTGGCGATGACATGTGGTATGCATAGTCTTATGTTCTGTATGTACAGTACACTTGTGTACAGTCACTGAAGTGTGTTCTTACAGTAACACAATACTTATCCAGGGAGAGAAAGCACGTAAAATCAATGTAGTGAAGTACAGTCGGCTACTTAGTGTGTTAATCAACTACACGTGGGAAATGTCCCGTGAATTAGTAGGTTGAGTTGACCCACCCTAAGGCAGCAAGCATTAGCGGATTTTTTTTTATTTTCACGCCTGTCTCTGTAACCTAACCCCCCCCCCCCAATAAGTTGGGCCGACTGTACTTTGATATCCAAGGTTCCAGCAAATATTATTTTCATAATTGAATTTCAGTTTATTTTTAACAGTATTTGGCAAGTGAAAAACCCTACTAGACAGAAATTTTGTTGATTTGTGTTTGGTTGTTCTTAAATGAAATTCAAATTTTTTATGTAAATTCTAATTTGAATAATTGTACAAAATATTTTTTTTTTCCTGACAAACAAAAGGGTATGATTGTGAGATGCATCATAAAGAAGTGTTAGAAACGAAATAAGGTTATGCCACTGAACAATGTACTTTAGGACTCAATTTTCATATTTGTAAAATTTTTGAACAATGTTTATATCCATTTAGTGCTGGATGTGAGCCTCAAAACTTCCAGAGGCCCAAACTGTTCGGTGCAATTTCATAAGGCAATTTTTGAAGGAACATTTTTGAATGGTTAATCAGTATGATATAAAATGAAATAACATTTATATGCTCTCAGATTACTTAATCAGCAGTTTCAGAAACTGAAAAATTAATTACTTATTGTACCTCAAACTGAAGGAATAAAGTTTTGTGGCTCACTTTTTAAAACAGAGACGTAAGAGTAAATTTTTAAAGTAAAAATCAGCACTAAAAAAACTTAAAATTCCCCTACTTTCTATATCTGTGAAATAACATGGCATAGTTAATTATTAGCCTGTATAAATATTTTTTCAAAGTTAACAGTCATGCTATAACCAGTGAACATTTGTTATCAATCTTTTATTGTAATTCAATTTGTACAGTAGTGCTGAAAGGTGACCTTACACAGTTTCGTTCAATTCACGAATTGAAAACCTAACTTACACCCTGTATTACTTTAACAGGATACATAAACATTTGATAAATATGATTAAAGTATGAATGAATGTATAGGATGTTACTTTATAAGGAAAGCTGTTACAATGTGTTATAAGAATGGTCTGTCATATGTTGCATTTAAAATTATTGACAAAGCAAGTCTACTATCTGAAGGATCCAAGTGTTCAACAAAGTATGTATGTTTTTATCAAACCTAGGTTCAAATGTTAAAATAACCAATATAAAGATTTTAAAACTTAAATTATTTTTAGACAATCTAAATAAATAGTTGCATTTCATTATTTTTATATGTACTGTGGTAAAGAATAATTACGAAATTTTCAGACAACTTCTATTGATATTGACTAGTAGAAATAGCCAGATAATTGGCTGGCCAATAGGAAACTGGAATGCATAAACATCCAGTTAATTGATGGCAATGAAATCTTGAAAATATTTGTTTTACATTATAGAAATCTACAGTTGAAAATCAAAATTAATTGTGTTTTGTTTTAGTTAATCATTTTAAAATAAAGGTTAAAAATTAATGTAGTTTTACTAGCTATACAAGCCCTCAATTCCACTAAAACAGGGAATACCTTCAGCGGAACTGGAACTGTTATTGAAATCGTTAACGACAGGTGGTAAGCGCGGATGAGTAGCCCACTCTCCTGTTAAAAACCTTCAATTTTGATCTTTAGCTCAGGGCTGAGAGAGGAAACTTTATTTAAAGGACTCAGGTTTGCGTATGTAGGAAAAATAGAATTGCTTTCAAATTTATTTGTTCCTATGTATATACAAACCTCATGACCTTTAACATAAGGCGTCTCACAAATTGGTGAGTAAAAACTATCACTCCTTGGTGAGTAGAAAGTCTCACTGCTTGGCGAGTAGAAAGTCTCACTGCTTGGCGAGTAGAAAGTCTCACTGCTTGGCGAGTAGAAAGTATCACTGCTTGGTGAGTAGAACGTATCACTGCTTGGTGAGTAGAACGTATCACTATTTGGTGAGTAGAAAGTCTCACTACTTAGTGAGTAGAAAGTCTCACTACTTGGTGAGTAGAAAGTCTCACTACTTGGAGTGTAGAAAGTATCACTCCTTGGTGAGTAGAAAGTATCACTCCTTGGTGAGTAGAAAGTATCACTCCTTGGTGAGTAGAAAGTCCCCCTAGAACTGAACTGGTTGATTCTTTACCTTCCCTGGAATATGCCAGTCTTCCTGGTTTGGTCGGATGAGAGATGCTTCGACTCCCAATTAGCTAATCACAGGGATGAGAGCCTGGGCATTACTTGTTAAGTAACTGGTACCCTGTTAAAGAAGGAATACTTACAGATCCAGTCTAATAAAATTAATGCTGAGAAACAGTTTACCAACATCAATGTCGGAACCATCGAGTAATGGTGCGGAAGCTTCCTTTCCAAGTGAGGGGAAAGAAAGAACTTGTACCAAACCTATTACTGCACACAAGTCCTTCCTATACCGTATGGGAAATGGGATGGTTACACAACTACTAGAGCCACAAACATAGGCCTAAGAACTAAACTGTTGATGTTACTTGTGGGGATACTTCCTTAAATAGAAGACTGTGAAGGATGTTTGGCACTTCTAATCTCCATCACCAGTCCATCCAAAAGATTCTTCAGTCTAAAGTGGGATCAATAACCCAGATATAGTGAGCTCTAGTTTGAGCCGGTACCTTGACCCCTTCAAAGGAGTTGAAGCTTGTGCTCTTTAATTGTCTTATCAAGCTTGTACTCTAGTTGTCTCATGAAGCACAAAAGAGCCTGCTCTTGATTCTTCCAGTGCTAAAGAAGAGGAACCACTGTCACAGGGGAAGCAGTGGGCACATCCACTAGCACCAATAACAGATGGAAGAGTATGAGAGCCACAGGCCCCAGGGCAACTGGCACTAAAGCAAATAACAATGGACAAACCTGGAGCCACCTTACGCTCGTACAGCTCCGGCACTTCCGTAGGGGAGGAAAGCTTCTTGGATGCATTCTTGGCTTTATGCACCTGCAAGGATTAACTCTGGGGTGTCACCACTGATATCATTGGTACTAATTAAACTAGCCTTAGCTTCCAGCTCCCTTAAATGACTAGTGCCTGCTTGCAGGACCCAAGGATCCTTAGTCCCTCATCATTGGCAATCTGCAAGAAGGGCTTCCAACAATGTGTGGTGATCGCTTGACACTAAACAACCCTGACAAAACTCATAGATCTACTTTAGGTCAGATTTCTCACTGCACCTGAAGCATACTCTCCAAGACCAAGCCAGGGGACGTATACCCAGAAGCATCGTAGAATGGTGAAGTTAATGAGGAGCATTAGGTGCTATGCAGTCTCTGTCATTGTTATGTTTGTTGCCAATGATGCCATAGAAGACTTGGGCTTCAAAATCATTATAGAGTATGATTGTACAAGTTGCGGCTGAAGACAAAACTGAACTCTGACTGGCGAGTGGGCGAGGCTAACGATTTCAACAGCTGTTCCAACACCACTGAAGCCATTCCCTATTTTGACGGACGAATGGTTTGCACACGGATAGGAATAAATAGGAAATTTAAAACAAAAATAATTTGGGATTGACATTACTTGACACCCAAACAACACTGTAAATTGCATCCGAAATTTTGCAAGATACAAAAAAATCTGTGGCATCCCCTTTGAGCACTGCTCTACAAGCCATCAAAATTAAAACATCACAGATCAGAAAAATAGAATTGCTTGCCTTATAAAGCTGTTAAAATTTGAAACTCCTCTGACCATAATGTAGATTTATTTGCCTGATAATAGTAACAAGTGTTTTCAATGAGTAAAATTATCACAAAAGCTTTCCCAATTGCCATAAAATCCTTTGTTTACTAGATTAGTATGGCTAATTAATAATAAAAAAGAAAATCCTTAAAATAGTTTTGTTTTAGCTTCTATTGTATGTATTTCCCCAACCCCTTCTGTGGGTGTCACGCCATTCGTCTCGCTCTCTTTCTCTTGCTATTTTTTCAGGGTCATCTCTTTCTTCAGCTTCTTCCTTTTCAGCCTCTTCTCTTTCCTCCTCTTCATTACCTTTATCGGGATCTTTACTCGCCCGTTCTTGAAGTGAATTTTGCCTCAGACTGGGATCAGGAAACCTGTAATAATTAGAAGTAACATGATTCTTTTTCCTGTACAGTATTTCACTGTTCAGAAATTTGTGACAAAGCCATTTATGAAAGACACTTCTTTCAGCGTTTTGTCACAAGCCTATCAGACATACTAAGATGTCATTTATGGTCCTGGAGGTTCCCAGACACAAACAATACGACCTCGGGTTACATCTAAGACCCATTCCTATGAAGCGTTGTAACCCGAATTTTGATATAAGTCAGAGCATGCTCAAATACAGTATTGTATGCAAGTGCCGAAGTCACTCGCCTATACTAATGTAGTAGTCATAATCTAGGATATAAAAACACACTATATGCCTTATATTAGGAATTATGACTTAAAAAAAAGCCCATGGAAGTCAAGAGGACATTAATATAAAATGAAATAGTAACCCAAACAATATTAAAATTCCTTTTATGGGAAGTATCTTTGACCCACGTAAAATTGTAAGTCGAAACCATGGTAACCCAAGAACTTAAGTTTTTATCTTGCCTTCTAGACATCAAAGCTACTAAAGAGGAACTGTTCATTCATCATTGCCTTGATTAACGTTTATTTATTAGATTTGGGTCATATGCTAGAGGCACGAGGGTCAGATAACATTTTGCACCGAGGTGCAAATGGGGGAAATCCATGTAGTTGGGCAATGCAAATAGGGAAATTCATGCAATTGGACTACTCAAATAGGGAAAATCCAAGCAGTTGGATTACGCAAACGGGGGGGGGGGGGGGGGGGGGGGGACCATGCAATTGGACTACGTAAATGGGGGGAAAACCATGCAGTTGGACTACGTAAATGGGGGAAAACCATGCAGTTGAACTATGCAAATGAAGGAAATCCATGTGGTTGGACTACAATTTAAAAGTAGGACAGGATATCACGAAAGAAAGGAAGCAGCAGAAAAGGTGTACTTCATGAATTGTACTACCAGCACTACAACCCTACATGCATGTGCGTTTTGACCAAATGATAGGTAACATCTATTTTGGCTGTTAGGATATGTGGTATTGTTGACACAGCAATTAGAATTTCCCCAACGTTTGTCCTGCAGTTTGGAAAGTCTACTTTCATTCATTTTCACACTTGTCCATTATTTTTTTTGCTTTTTATCTCGTAAACATTTACTTTCACTTAATCTAAAAAATTTACAGTAATTAGGAGCTACTTTTAAAAGTTTTTGTCTTGCCATCTTCCAACAAGTGCTATGAACAAATATTTATACCCTACAAATTTTGTCCAGTCAACTTTCCATAAATATACAGTAATACTCTTATACTGTACATGTATTCTGCGAGATGACAGGCAGGTCTTTATTAACTGCTTTTCTAAAAAAAATTGGCTTTGGCCATTTTATCCTTCTGTTGGCGTTTCAGAGCGTGAGATTCTGAGAAGCATGTTGTTGTTACTCCTGGGTCTATCCGTAAACTCACCTTAACTAAGTCATTGGCCAATAGGAGGGACTAAAAAATATATGAAGTGGGGGAGTCCTCCAACTTTCCTCAATCTCTGAACCATAGAGTATGTAGGAAGAGGCCTCAGAAGCCTTATAAGGCCCTGTTAAACTTTATGCAGCCATCACTATTCCCAGACCAAGAGCAACATTAATTATTCCCAATGTGGTTATCATGTATAAACATTAAAGGTAAACCATCTGGTGTCAGTTCAAAATAATACACCTCAGTCCACAAGAAAGTTGTGCAGCATACCCGTTCAGAATGAGATTGTAGACCCCATTGGGAAGAGGGACTTTCCGAGATCTTTGAACCTCCAACATGCATACAACCACATCTTGATTCAGGCTTTATAAAGTGGTAGTCTGGGCACTATAGTCCAACATATGACTTCAGAGGTATCTTAATGACCAGAGGGTTAATGATGGAGACAGCAACCTGGATTGTCTACACAGCTTGCCTGTTTCAGTACCGAACTCAAATAACTTTGCTGGCGCTAACAACAAAGAAGGTATCTAAGGATGGCTGCTGATACTTCTACAGCTTTAAAACAACCTTCAGCTGGCATGATCATTAAACAGTCCTCGGTTATACTGCCAGTTCCTAAATCAACCAAGTCTTCCTCGGTTATACACTAGCTCCTAGATCAACCAAGTCCTCCTTGGTTATACACCAGTTCCTACATCAACCAAGTCCTCCTCGGTTATACACCAGTTCCTACATCAACCAAGTCCTACTCAGTTATACGCCAGTTCCTACATCAACTAAGTCCTTCAGCCAAATTGTGACATTCCTCAACCAGATACCTTTCAACATGACAGAAGTCAGTTCTGCAAAACCACTTCAGGATAAAGTACCTACAACTGCAACTATCAATATGTGGCTTTCTCAGATGTTTACCCTTTCAAGCCTCAGCGGTAAAGAAGTATCTACAATGGTGGTGCAGCCACGGTCACTTGGAAGATGTGTCTCTGGTTCCTAAGGCCAAAAATGTTGCTCTGTTCACAGACGCACACCTGTAGGACATCTTGGTCAGCAAGGGACAGGTGCCTACTAGGCACAAGACATACAGCATAAAATCAACTCCTAGATGAAAGCTGTGTTCTTAGCTCTCCACGCCTACTGCTCTACAATGTAAGAGCCATTAGAACAAAACAAGAGGCACCCAAAAATTCTAAGCCTCCTGGCTAGTACAGTGGTAACGAGTTTGCCTAGCATTCGCCTGGCAGCAGATCGATACCCGCCTGGGACCGTGAGTTTAAGCTGTTTACTGGGGAGGCCACTGCTGTGGTAGGGCACCACAGTGGGGGGTTGAGCTTGCCCGACTGACGTTCTGGTGAGCATCTATTCTGATGGAACTGGAACTAAAACCAGACACCTTTAACCTTTAAATGTTAGGCTAGGATATTGGTCTTGACTAATGGTAGGTAAAAAATAATGGAGTAAAATTAGTAATCCTACCTACCTAGGTATGCCAGTCACGCATGTCTCAATGATGTGATGACTAGCCTGAAAGCTTTGATCAAGCACTGAAGGACCAGCTCTTAAGACTTATAAGGTGCCTTACCAAGACTAAGTAGAACCAAAGAGCTCCCTCAGGTCTCTGAAAGCAGTTACTTATATGCCCCTGTACTTCTAGAACTTATGAGAGGGCTGATCTGTGCATAGACCTACGCTTCATTTAGTATCACAGGTAGGAAGATGTCAACAATGAAGTAAATAGAGGTGCTGATTTGAAGGTTTAAAGGCCGTTCATGAATGGCAGGGGCAAAGGACAGTGGCATGCCCTGGAGACTGACCATATATACATATGATAAGCATCCAAGTGCCCACTCCACCTAAGCTAGGACCAGGGAGGGCCAGGGGCAATGGCTACTGATGACTCCCCCAAATCCCTCCCATCCTTAGGTCACGAGGATAGGGAGGTTGCAGACACTAAAGGGACTGACGAGTTTGAGTAGGCAATGAACCACAGTCTGGCGATCACCGAGTAGAGTCGTTCTTATTGATAACACTCTCAATACACCTACTTTATCTGATATAGATTGAGGGTTGAAGTTTGTTTATCACCAACTTGATGTTTTCTCCAAACAATTCCTGATGTGGCTAAATCAATGTAATCAGCATAATCTGATTGAAATTTTAACCTGGGCTGAAAACCATCCAAATGCTAAATGGAGAAAAAGTAAAAATTGTCCTATGTCTATAACAGGGTATCCAGAGTTCAAGCTTCTAGGGGTATATATGCTGAGCACAGAATAAGAGTCAGATTTGTTGCACAAGTTAACAACATTTGTACCCATCTCTAAAATGCCTTACAGAGCTTTGGATCTCTAGACCACTTTAATAGTAACATCTGCCTCCTCTACTGGAGACTTCCTGATATTGCCTTTAATGATGAACATCCATCCTGGTACATACTAGTGTACTGAAAAACACACTGAGTGAAAGGCATCATTAAAATATCAGAGAGGTCATTTAATATCACTGCATCACAATGAATTATGGAGAAGTAGAATGGTATGATCAGTTAATTGGGAGTTTTGTTCCACTTGAGTTCACCTTTATACCATACAGACTAGACTACTACCTTTTTTGAACTGTTTCAGTTCTCTATTATGAATATTAACCAATTCCTTTTACAATACACCAGCAAGATAATTACCCTATCTATGCACTACACTATCAAATTTTCAATATGTAGAAACAGTTGGAAGGTGAATAGCAATAATAATCATAATGGATGATGTTAAAACATAGCAACTAAAATAGGATCTAGCGAAGGAGACCCATCCAAATGGAAACTTTGCAAGGATGTACTCTTAAATAGTTTTCTTCTGTTGAATGGAACAAAGGATGCTTCCTTTAAAAAGGAGAGCCACACAAATAGCAATATGTGGCTATGCTGATTACTTTATAATATTACTTTAAATTTTGATAATCAAGCTTTGGTAATGAAAGCAAAATCATCATAAATAAAACATAGAATATTTTTTCAAAGATTTTAATTACGCATTGAAATTTAGAATCGAATGTCCTGCTAAGAGTCAACTTTGAAGGAAATAATAAGAGTTGCTTGAAAACATAACTAAGCGCTTGCGGAAATCATATATGGCTACAAAGCAAAACA
This sequence comes from Palaemon carinicauda, assembly GCF_036898095.1. Classification (NCBI taxonomy): domain Eukaryota; kingdom Metazoa; phylum Arthropoda; class Malacostraca; order Decapoda; family Palaemonidae; genus Palaemon; species Palaemon carinicauda. The sequence continues at coordinate 7,538,228 of NC_090764.1, forward strand.
CCGAGTGTGGTCAAGGCGACAATGCTCGACACCTACAGGAACAGTAAGGGGGGGGATACACTTGGGGAGTGAGAAGCATCAATGCCTTTCTCTATGAATGATGGTGGCATTGGCTGCATTTGACTTGACATGCAATGGCTTTTTTGAAAGGGTGAAAGGGTATTTACAGAGAAAAATCTATTAAAATCAAGATAAAATTCTGAAAACAAAAGCATCCGTATGCATGACAGTATCAACAGATTACTGTGAAGGTGGTAAGCGAAACTTTGAGACAATTAATAAAGTAGAAAGGCCAGTACTAAGGGTTGCAGCATATATAGCTGGCTGTTGTGCAAGTAGCTACAAAGTCTTAAAGTAATCAGGAGAGGTACACAAAATATTAAGCTTGTGTCAGATGAGGAAATGAAGTGAGAATCTGACAAGGAGGGATGGAAATGGACCAGGAAGCAAAAATATGGATTACACATTTACGAACTTGACCTCCTAAATGAAAAAGAACATAATTGATCAATAAAATATTCTTAACATTCCGATCAAATCAAAAGATAGATAAGATGTAGGATCATACATCATTTACGGGTAGCCCTTGCTCCTTGGAAGCACACACTCTGCTGTCTTTTATAAACTCTTAGTTGTTATATATTTAGGAGTGCCATTAGAGTGCTTTAGTAAAATAAAGATATGACAATTGCATGAACACAGTTTCTCCCTTTGACTTTCCTCTAGAGAAATCTTATGGGCAATGCCTTAGTTTACTCAAAATATAAAGTACTCAAATAAATTTAACTTACCAGCCATCTCTGACTCTTTGATCGTAAAACTCTTCTATAGTGATCGATGGTAAACTTGGATATCCTAGTCCAAATACATTTTTCTGCACAGCATCTCTTGTAATGAGGATGGGCCTATAAAGAAAGAATAATGTAGTTTGCAACAACAAATAAGTAAAGGAATCTTAATTAGCTTCTCTACAGTGAAGATAAGACACACAGGCTTGTAATAGTGTAACAGCCTCATTTACGTGATGGGTTCTAATATGATTTTGAAATAGCTCGGAATGTAAATGTCTGGTATGTACCACAACACAATTTATTTTTCTGAAATGTGCTGTACCACTAAATAGTTCTTCCAGGCTAAGGTAAAATTTTCAACTTTACTTGGATGTTCTATGGGGATTACTATAAAGTCATATCTAAATGAATTACAATATGTCAACAAAATTTATTCCGAATTGACAAAATTTCTGCAAAGGATTTATTTCTATAACTAGACTTGGTGTTTCACAAAGGATTGCATAATCTGGGATACTGTATTCATCAAATATCTATGGATCAGATGGTGTGAGCTATTCCAAGATAAACAAATTCAAAATGACAAATTCGTAGATAATTTGTATTTTTCCTAACTATACAAACCTTAGCTATTTAATATGGGTAATTACTTTCGGCGTAGCTGAAATGACGAGCCATTAGAATTTTAACGAGGGTTTACTACCCCACCGCTAGTTAGTGGAGGGTAGGGAGGGTAGCTTACTACCCGGCCCCTCACACACACCTGTGCTTGAGCTCACTTTGCTGAGAGGTAGGACTTCACCGGGGATAGGGCTGGCGGGCAAGTTTGATTAAATAGCTAAGGTTGGTATAGTTAGGAAAAATACAAATTACCTACGAATTTGTCATTTGTTCCGTAACTGAAATACAAACCACGCTATTTAATATGGGCGACTCATCCCTTAGGAAGGGTGGCAAGTCCCAGCCAGTACTGGCTTTTGGCTTAGCCCGGGGACTCAGTATCTGAGTGTGTCAGCACTCAACAATAAGGAGTCCCTGCACCTCACTAGAACCTTGCTGCGCAAGGGCTGCGGCCTACGTAAGCTGTGTGTGAAGGTCTGAAGTGTGACTCGTCCTAGGAAGTTGACCTGTAGTCCTTTAGATGGAAACTTTAGGCTAGGACTCTCCCAATACCACCTTGTCAGGGTATGGGGACGTGACAGTATTAGCTTAATACATGTACTAGGAACACAAGGAAACATGGTTTACCTGCAGTGGTTCGAGGTCAGCTGTGCAGAGAACCCAGGATGCTGCTTTCCCCAAGAGAGGGGAGGATGAAGCAAAGAATAAGGGCCAGACAAACCTTTTCATTCATGCAGACTAAGACCGGGTAACAATGCCCTCAACCTTCTGCTACTTGTCCATTAAGGAGCCTGAGGTTTAAAACCAGCTGTTGTGCAGCCACCACAGGGCCGATAGAGAACGTATCGAGCCTCCTGTGGGTCACATCTTGCAGGTAGTGGGCTGTGAAGGTCGTCTGACGCTTCCACACCCCCACTTGTAGAACCTACGTCACTGAAAAGTTCTTCTTGAAGGCCAGGGATGTAGCTACGCCCCTGACATCATGTGCCCTAGGGCGACGTGATGGAGGAGGGTCAGGATTCAGGGACAGATGGATTACCCTACGAATCCAAGCTGAGATAGTATTTTTGGTAACCTCCTCTTTGTTCTCCCAGTGCTCACAAACAATGCCTGCATTTGGGGGCGAACTGTAGCCGTTCTTTTGAGATATAGCCTCAGACTCCTTACTGGGTACAGTAGGAGATGGTCTGAGTCATCTGTTACAGAACGAAGACTCGAAATCTGGAAAGAGTCGAACCGAGGGTCCGGCACTCCCGGATTCTGAGTCTTAGCAACAAACTCAGGGACGAATCTGAACGTTACCTCCCCCCATCCCCTTGAATGGGCGATGTCATACAAGAGACCATGAAGTTCACCGACTCGCTTGGCCGAGGCCAAAGCTAGTAGGAACACCGTCTCCCAAGTTAGGTGGCGATTTGAAGCCTGGCGTAATGGTTCGTATGGAGGTCTCTTAAGAGACCTGAGAACTCGAACCACATTCCATGGAGGAGGTCTCACTTCCAACTGAGGGCAGGTAAGTTCATAACTTTGTATGAGTAGGGAAAGTTCCAGCGAGGAAGAAATGTCCACTCCTTTGAGCCTGAAGGCTAGACTTAAGGCTGAGCGATAGCCTTTCACTGCCGAGATTGAAAGGCGCATTTCTTCTCGCAAATACACGAAGAACTCCGCTATTGCTGGAATAGTGGCATCTAGTGGAGAGATACCCCTTCCATGACACAAACCACAGAATACTCGCCACTTTGCCTGGTAGACCCCTGCGGATGACCTTCGCAGGTGTCCAGACATCCTGTTCGCAACTTGTGAAAATCCTCTCTCCGTGAGGAGATGCTGGATAGTCTCCAGGCGTGAAGTCGAAGTGAAGCTACGGCTTTGTGAAAGATGTTGGCGTGTGGTTGTTTGAGTAGCTCGTGTCGTGGAGGGAGTTCTCTCGGAAGTTCCGTTAGGAGTTGCAGAAGGTCTGGAAACCATTCCGCGTGATGCCATAGCGGAGCTATAAGGGTCATCGATAGATTGACCAATATTATTATTATTATTATTATTATTACTTACTAAGCTACAACCCTAGTTGGAAAAGCAGTATGCTATAAGCCCAGGGGCTCCAACAGGGAAAATAGCTCAGTGCGGAAAGGAAAAAAGGAAAATAAAATATTCTAAGAAGAGTAACAATAATAAATATCTCCTATATAAACTATAAAAACTTTAACAAAACAAGAGGAAGAGAAATAAGATAGGAGAGTGTGCTCGAGTGTACCCTCAAGCAAGAGAACTCTAACCCAAGACAGTGAAAGGCCATGGTACAGAGGCTATGACACTACCCAAGACTAGAGAACAGTGGTTTGATTTTGGAGTGTCCTTCTCCTAGAAGAGCTGCTTACCATAGCTAAAGAGTCCCTTCTACCCTTACCAAGAGGAAAGTGCCACTGAACAATTACAGTGCAGTAACCCCTTGGGTGATGAAGAATTGTTTGGTAATCTGTGTTGTCAGGTGTATGAGGATAGAGGAGAATATGTAAAGAATATGCCAGACTATTCAGTGTGTATGTAGGCAAAGGGAAAGTGAACCGTAACCAGAGAGGAGGATCCAATGTAGTACAATGTATTCTGGTCTTGTTGAGTACCCTTCTCATCAGACAGAACGGGGGAAAGGCATATACGTCGATATTGTCCCACCGTTGTTGGAAGGCATCTTGCCAGAGTGCCTTGGGATCCGGGACTGAGGAGCAGTACAGCGGAAGCTTTAAGTTCAGCGCTGTAGCGAACAGATCCACAGTCGGGGAACCCCACAAAGTCAGGACTTTGTTGGCTACTAGAAGATCCAAAGACCACTCGGTACTCACTATCTGAGACGCACTGCTCAGACTGTCGGCGAGCACATTCCTCTTGCCTGGAATGAAGCGAGCCAATAGTGGAATCGAGTGGACTTCGGTCCATCTCAGTATCTCTACTGCGAGATGGGATAGCTGCTCTGAAAAGGTACCTCCTTGCTTGTTGATGTAAGCCACTACTGTGGTGTTGTCGCTCATCACCACCACAGAGTGACCAGCCAGGTATTGTTGGAACTGTTGAAGGGCCAGGAATACGGCCTTCATTTCTAGCAGATTTATATGGAGGCACTTTTCTGATTCTGACCACAGGCTTGAGGTCCTGTGGTACAGAACGTGGGCCCCCACCCTTTCTTTGAGGCGTCCGAAAACAGCATCAAATCCGGGGGGAGGACGAGAAGATCCACTCCCCTTCGTAGGTTCTCGTCTGTCACCCACCACTGAAGGTCCGTTTGTTCCGCAGGACCCATAGGGATCATGACGTCCGGGGAATCGTGACCTTGATTCCACCGGGACTTGAGTCGCCATTGGAGATCTCTCATTCTGAGGCGACCGTTGGGAACTAGACGGGCCAAGGATGAGAGGTGACCGAGGAGACGTAACCACGATTGGGCTGGGAGCTCTTCTCGTCTGAGGAAAGGATCTGCGACTCTCCTCAGCCTAGCTATCCTGTCGTCTGATGGGAAGGCTTTGTGGAGATTGGTGTCTATGATCATGCCTAGATATACCAGTCTTTGAGTAGGAAGCAGAGAAGACTTCTTGAGATTTACCATGATCCCTAGATCTTGGCAAAGTCCCAGAAGTTTGTCTCGGTGTCGAAGAAGGGATGACTCCGAGTCTGCTAGGATCAGCCAGTCGTCCAGGTAACGGAGGAGACGGATGCCGATCCTGTGTGCTCACGATGATATTAGGGTGAACACTCTGGTGAAAACCTGTGGTGCTGTGGAGAGACCGAAACACAGCACCTTGAACTGGTAGATCTTGTTGTCTAGGCTGAATCTTAAGTACTTCCTTGAAGACGGATGGACTGGGATCTGGAAGTACGCGTCCTTCAGGTCCAGTGTACACATGAAGTCTTAAGGTCTCACTGCAAGTCTGACCGTGTCCGCTGTCTCCATGCTGAACGGAGTCTGCTTGACAAACCTGTTCAGAGCTGAGAGGTCGATGACTGGTCTCCAGTCTCCAGACGCCTTGTTTACAAGAAATAGTCGACTGAAGAAGCCTAGGGACCCGTCGACGACCTCTTGGAGAGTGCCCTTCTTCAACAATGGTCTCGACTTCTGCCCGAAGGGCTTGCCCCCTTGCCGATCCCATGACAAGGGAGCTCAACAACACTGGATTCGCTGTCAAGGGAGGTAGAGATGCTGTGAACGGGACGCGATATCCTTGACTGATTACGGAAATCGTCCAGGAATCGGCCCCGAGTTGCTGCCACCTGTTTACACAACTTTGTAGGCATCCCCCCACTGGTGGACATACAAGGGGACTGCCAATCCTAGCGTTTGCGGCCTCGGCCACTCCCCCTAGGATTCTTTCCTCCCCTGGAGGACTTTTTGCCTTTCTTGTACTTGACAGGAAAGGGCTTCGACACCGTTGTCTTCGCTGTAGCTGCCGGTTTCGTGGTCTTGGTAGGACGTGGTTGCTGGGTTGCTGGAGGTTTATAGGGCTTCGATGTTAAAGCTCTATGTAGGAGAGAGTCCTGGTTGGACTTCCTCCACCTCTCAGCCGCCTGCTCCACGTCCTTAGGCTCGAACAAATTCTTCCCCAAGATGGAAGAATGTTTGAGCCTTTTTTGATCTCGGTACTGGGGACCTTTTGGTGGAATCTCTCAGACACCGCATCTCGACGTTTCAAGATGGTATTAGCCCACAAGTTCAAGACTTCGTGGGCTAGAAACTCGATTGTACGAGTGCCTGAGAGTAAAAAGGTCTCCATGGCCTTCTTGGTACTCTCTTTGGATAAGTCCTCAGATCGTAACAGGATGCCCAGAGACCCTAGCCAGATGTCCAGCCACGAAGTTGCCTGCATGGCACACTTCGCCACCTTCTCCAGGCTAAGGATCTCCGTCGCCGAGAACGATACTTGCCGGTTGGAGAGTCTCTCTATAGGGACTCCCCTGGTAAGCTCTTCCAAAGAGTGGTGTAAGGGAAGAGCTAAACAAGTCTCCTCCATGATGTCAAAGTACCTCCTCTGATGGACACAAGGAGGCGGGAGGGTTTTATTACCGGCGCTGGATCGGCTGGAGGAGGCAAGCTCGGAGAGCTGCCTTCGACCTTGTCTCTGGCACTCTCAACCCCTTGAGACCAGGGCAAAGCCGCGCTGGACTTTGAGGGTTTTTGAGTACCAAATACTCGGTCCAAGACCGTGTCCTTGCCCTCACGAGGGGGAATCTCTGGATCCGCGAACCCTTTGAGATTCCTCATAAGGGTCAGAACCTGCCAGAACGCATGCTCTGATTCCTGTAGCTCTCCTCCTGAAGGGCTAGCAGCGAAGTCTCCTGTCCCCAAAGGCTCTTCTTGGGGGGACTCGTGGACGTTCTCCGAGTACTTGGCTGGCTCTGGTCTAGTCCTTAAGGATGACTTGGGTAAAGTCTTGGAGTCCTTCGACTCCCTCCTGGGAGGGATGCAGGACTCCAACAGAGATGGTGGGAGGCAAGTTACCACGTCATATACCCCTCTCTTCCTCTTCAGGGGAGTCGAAGCTGCCACCGATTTGTGGCCCAGTTCAGAGAGAACTGGCTTAAAAGCCTGCATGACCGCTCTGACTAGGGACCCGAACCAGGGCTGCTGACTGACAGCTGCGCTGTCAAAAACTCTTTCTGGAGGGAAAGGGATCGTTCGATCCCTAGGAGGGGTTACCAAAGGAGGGTCTGCCTGAAAAGAAGATGGAAAAAAGTCACTGGACCTATCCGGAATCCTCCCTCCCTCCGGCGAGCGCGCTGTTCTGCACTTGCGGGGGGGAGGAACGCGATGATAATGACCTGGCCGCGCGGCGTCCTGCAGCCTCGCGCGTGGTATCGCGCAGGGGGTTGCGCGCGGGAGATTGTTTGCGCGCACGGGCACGCGAGGGCGATGGTGATGGTGCGCGCGGGCAAGCGATGGTGCGCAGGCCAGAGATTGCAGAGGGCACACAGAAGGGTGAATGAGCGCTCGCGCGCGCGAAGGCGATTGTTTGCGCGGGCTCGCAGGATCTGTCCGAAGAGCCCGTGAGGGCGATAACGTTGGGCGCACGAGCGCAGGAGATATATCCATTGCGCGTGGGTGCGCACATCTGGTTGCAGAGGTGGGCGCGCAAGGCGCGCGTGTGCAAACTCGTGGGTGCGCGTCGGAGACTGCGCACGATGGCGCGCAGGTGAAGGATGGCGAGCAGGTGGGGTCCGATGGCGCGTCGGCAATTGATGGCGCGTTGGAGAGCGCTGGCGAGCAGGGGAAGAGGTTACCTTCCCCTTTGCGCCCAGATCAGAAGATCGTGGGCGTGCAGGAGATTGTTGGCGCGCAGGAGAGCACCGGCGCGTAGGCAAGCACTGGCGTGCAGGAGAACGGGGGCTCGCATCAGGATGAGGGGGCGCAGCAGCGCGCTGGAGAACAGGAGAGCGCTGGCGCGCTATAACAGGAACTCCAGCAGGCGGGCGCTTGTGCGCAGTTGCGCGCTGGCGAACGTTGGCACGCAGGGATACCTGGCGCGTAAGGGACTTAAGACATAAATTTGTGTGAAAGCCCTTTGTGCCCCGAAGGGACCGTAGCCCGTTTTACAACGGGGTGAGTTGGCACCCACAGCGCGTCAGCAGCCAGGAACGGCGACGGCAGGTCAGCAGGTCTGGCGGGTGGAAGGTCGGCGTGTCCTTTGCGAGGACGACCTTCCACCGAAGGAGATTGCGAACGATCTGCGGAAAGGTCCAGGGATGTAGCTGGTAGAGTCGGCGAACGACGGCGAGGTTCCTTTGCGGCTGACTGCGGAGATGATGAACCGAAGAGGCGCCTCCTAACACCCTTGAGAGGTGAAGGAAGGCCTCTACGGCGAAGAGGAAGGCGGGCTTTACGCCTTATATGCCCTCTGGGGGCCGTGGGGTCAGCAGGCTGACTATCAGCAGTCCTCCGAAGAGGAGTCTCTGTGAGTGAACTCCCCCGAGGGAGAGAATCACCGGCAGGAGAGACCGTTAGACTTAGTTCCTCCCTCGAAAGATGCTCGGAGGGGGGAACTAAGCCTTCAGCTACATCAGGAGCAGAGGTTTGATACAACTCATCGGAAGCCTCTACCACAACAACGTCGACAATAGACAAAGGATCAACCTCTGCTAAAGTCGGCGACTGTTTGACAGCTGCCCCAACCTGATCATGTTAAACAAGGCTTCCTTGGAGGGGGAACCCTCAAGCCCAAGGAACCCCAAAGCTGCAACAAATAATTATTAGTAAAATTTACATTTAAATCCTCCCCCGGGGAGGAGGAGGAGCTGCCTCGCTATGGGAGGCAACTCCCTCTCCCAAACCCCAAGATCGGTCAACAGAACTACGGCCTACGCTACCACTCGACAGTTTCTCGGAAGAAACAGATCGAGTGGGAGCTTCGGAGGAGGTTTGGGCTACGGAAGAAGAGCCCTTGGGATTTTCTCCTTTCAAAGAAACCTTCAAAGGAGAAATATCCCACCTGGACTTCGTCTTCCGGCGCTGGGAAAACCTCTCCCACTGGGAGGTAGACCACTCCCTACACTCGCCACACACACACATTATTCTTATCACACCGCTGGCCCCTACAGTAAGAACACAAGGTGTGGGGGTCCGTTTCGACCGCCGACATATACGTACCACAAGGGCGGTCAGGTAAACCAGGACACTTACGCATCGCAGAGGTCAACTTCACACACACTCTGTCAAAGGAAAAGCAAACAAAAGATTAGCAATGGCTGTCAAAGAAGGCGAGGGTGACAGCGGACACGTCCGACTACCACCCGAGCTGAGAGCAAAGTGAGCTCAAGCACAGGTGTGTGTGAGGGGGGAGATAGCAAGCTACCCTCCCTACCCCCCACTAACTAGCGGTGGGGTAGTAAACCCTCGTTAAAATTCTAATGGCTCGTCATTTCAGCTATGCCGAAAGTAATTACCCATATTAAATAGCGTGGTTTGTATTTCAGTAACGGAACAATAACCTTTTACAAGAAAAGTTATATAACACTTCCTTACTTTTAATCTACTCTGATAGGTTGCTTTATACCTATAATTCTATAAAATTTTTCATTGAATAAAAATATTGAATTTTTAGCAATGACAGATAACCACTTGTTAGAAAAGGTAAATAATGATCTAGGCATACTGAATGTAGATGTAGCTAGTTTGTCTTTTCTACATCCTTACGTCTTTTAATATCTACAAGTCGACATTTATAACTACTCCACATAATTCATCAATATACACAAATGTTTTATGACTGCAATTCTTCAGTCTCCAATGCTACTTCTGGCTATGAAAATTAAATATTTCTACGGTGACAAATGGCATCTTTTTACAAAAAAGTACTGGGTACAGTTTTTTTCTGTAAAAACTGGATGCATTGTGATAAAAACTGAAGTGTCTTACAGCAAAATATGGAAGCAAATTCAAGTTGAGTTTGCACCATGTCTGAGGCTTCTCTTGAAAGATATATGATCCACATACACCAATACATCATGGTAAGGTTCCTCATAAGGAACTCTAACTAAACTAAACCACGATACAAGTTTATTACCTAATATCAAATAAGCTTACCCTTCCCCAGAACCCAAGAACCTTTAACATTGTATAAAGCTGAGCTTATGTTATCCTAATTTAAGACATCCAATGCCATCACCTTGTGACCTATGGAAATGCTTGACTAGTAAGCTAATTGCATACATTTAACCTTAAATTGTTCTCCGTATTAAATTTGGAAAAAAAAGGAAAACTACTGCACTATCAGATGTATGGTGTACATGACTACATAAGGCTAATAATTCGTAAACTCTTTGGGCTGAACCCAAGACTACAAATGAAGTCACTGCATCACTTCTCTTCAGCAAAAAGTTAGCAAAAACTAGGGGCACCTGAAACATAACAAGAGAAGGAGCACCAGCACTATCAGGCAGACATCTTGGGTGTGCATACTCTTTAGAAGTGTGTAAAGCTCTTTTCATTGTACACATTACACCAGGATTTGAATGAAGATTGTGTTTCCAGTAAAGCATGAAGCCCAGAGAAAAACCACAGGAGCAGCAGAACATTACCTAGCTATTTTCTTCCTCCCAGACTTATCCCCCAGCAAAGGAGACCAAGATGGATACTAAATTCAGGAAAACCTGTGGACAGCAATGGCTCATACAAAAAACAAGAGCCTGTAAATCTTGGCTAACTTGGGCATACAGTTACCACATGACTTACTTTCACCAAAGCACTTTCACAAATCAACTTTCTCAAGAGTTCAGACCGAGAAGTTCACCAACAAATAAAAATGTCAAGCATACAGTACTACTGTATGAGTAAGTAAAGTTACAACAACTCACGTCGAGTCAGAGTATTACAGTATTACGTCCATGTGGTATATCAGTCCAAACCAGAAGCAGCCTAAGTAAATCATATGTTAGGTAACTACTTTGTTACATTTCAAAAGCCATTTCCAGCTCATGCTAATGATACTCATATAGTAATGGATAAAGTTATGTATTTTGCAAAGGAATAGACAAGAGCCACTTACTTAAAAGCCTTTGTCTTTGGTGGTTCTTCTTTCTCTGGATATGCTCCTTTCATTCTCAAAGCTGCCATATCTATTAACATCTGCTTCTCCATTGCAATACTTTCCAATTCCTCTAAGCTGCAAAAAAAGAAAAAAAAATTATTATAATATTATTATAATACAGGTAAGTAGTGCCAATGATGTTTTAAGCTGCTTCTAGAGCAATACACATCATTCCTCAAAATGTAACTCAACAAGGCTTTGGTATATCACTAAAAAATATGATTCATTAAGAGTATTTCACTGCAAGTTTATTGCTGTACAGTGTTTAAAAGTTGAATTTTAAAGTAAGATAATTAAAAATGTTTCTCTGATACAGCATCTAGATCTAAATTCAATTTCTCAATTGGCAACTTACCTATCAAAAATAAATTTTTTCACCAAAGTAATATAGTATTTTCGTTTAACATCTTCATCACAACTGGGGTTTTTGAGTACTTTCTTAAGCTCTATAAGTCTATCTCCAGTAGCTTTCTTTTCTTTAAATCTCCTAATCTTTTCTTCGCGCTCTTTTGCCATCTTCTGTAGTTCCTATAAATATGAAATAATTTTACAATCTACGTAGAAATAACAAAAAGCAACGCAAAACAAGGAACATTAGCAAGATGATACTGTAAAAGTTATGAAATAGACAATAACAACTTTGTCCGTAACTGAAATACAAACGACGCCATTTATAGAGGTATTACTTTCGGCGAAGCTGAAAGACGAGCCATTTGACTTTTAGTGAGGGTTAACCACCCAACTGCTAGTTAGCATGGGGTTGTGAGGGTAGTAACTAGCCCTCTCACTTACACACTTGGGGTGTGAACCTCACTTTACTTTTGTTGTCTCTCTCCCCTTCCCGGCCTTTTGACTTTTTAATCTTATGTTTTTCTTTTATAAATATGAAAACCTACTTTATGTTTTTATATACATTTTAAGCTTTTTTACAGGGAATGTTGCTGTTTGTGTGACAGCGTAGTGCGGGAGCTTCTTAAGGGCGGAGAACCTTCCCTTACGATCTTCCACCTTGGATAACGGACATCCCGTAGACAGGTGGCCTTCCGAATGACTTGACCTCCGCCGCAGGGGTCGTCGTCATGGTTGAATACTCCTTCTCCGTTCGGAGTTCTTGGAGGAAACTGCCTGCGGTCTTCACAGAGTTTGACTTGGATCTTGCTCTTTCTTGCTGACACCACCACTTTCCTTTGTTATGTGATGTGGGCAGCTGGATGATCCTCTGTGAGGGTACACCTTTTCCGTTTGCAGGTTAGGTTGCGCCCCTGAATGGTTTTTCTCATTGATCAAGATGAAATAATAACCGTTTATAATTTATCTTTTCAGCTTTGACGACGCCGTCCTTCTTGGGATGATGGTCCTACGGTCATTCTTGCCGACAGAGGGTTTACATGACCTTAGCTTGTCCGCTCCCCCTCGGGTCACCCCCTTCCAGCCAGAGGGTTGAGTGGTTCTACCGAACACTGTAGTTTGATTTGTTAGCTGAATTAATTACTGTAATTGTAATTCTTGTTTTGCAACAGATTTTACGCTGCCGCTCTACTTCGCCCGTCAATATTGGCCGGCGAAGGGAGTGTGCAGTCCTTAATATGTGTCTGTTCTCTCAGGAGACAACTCTCCCGTCCGCAGATTAGGTGCTCCTCCCGAGGGAGTTTTTCTTGCATAATTTGCTTTTCTCAGTTACCGATGCATACTTCTTCGTTCGGCTAAGATAGCCGACGTAAAAGAACAGTGCCGTTCGTTCCTGTGGAATCAGCTGTTCTTATGCCATAATTTTCTGGTTCTCCAGCGCCTGTGGCAGCTCCTGATCAGCCCGCTGACTTCGAGGAACTAGCTCCGGCTATGTTTTCTCAGGTAGCGCTCAATGCAGACCTTCAACTTGAACAAGGCTTGTTGAAGGGACGCAAAGAGTGCTGCCCGGAGGTCTGCCTCCAGGGGTTGGACTATCCCTTCCGAGGGGAGAGTTATCATCCCCAGGTGTTGGGCTGTTCTCCCTTCCGAGGTAGAACTTCCCTTCATTATCTGTATAGCAACCTTCCCACCTGCAGGGAGAATTGCTGACAGCTACATTCCATCGACTGTTGCAGTTCCTTCGCCACAGACTATGCTCCCCCCACGCTGAGCCAACTCTTCCATCGGGGGCAGAGCAAAGTCCAAGGCAAGCCTCTCCTCTGGATGATTACCTCTCTCATTTTCAAGAGAGACCACACATAGAAACACCTCTTCGGATACCTTTCGGAGACCTTCCTGCTGAGTGTCTTCCCTACAGAGGGTTGTGCTCGCCGAGTTCGTGGTCCTTCTTGTCGCCTCAGACACGTTCTTTCACCTTTGGCAAAGAGAAGTCTGTTTGACTCGTCGTCGACATCTGCCGAACGAACCCCTTCGAAGGATCAAGGACCTAGCCATCCGCCCACTCCTCAGCTATCACCTTCCCCCAAGATATCGTCAGCCTGATGAGTCTCGTCAAGTCTCGCCTTTCACCCGCTGGTTCCCAACCCTCGCCTGTCTCAACGGACTCGCCGTTCACCTGTCTAACACTCTCTCCGACATTTTGACATCGCACTGCCCAAGGAGGAAGCTCTGAATCCCTAGATACACCCTGGAGGTCCCTAGAAGTGTGTCTCTTGGGTAAAACCCTAGAAGGAATGCAAGCCGACGAAGGAGATAACCTCCGAGGCTGAGAAACACGTTCCTTCTGACGCGGAGGAAGGTTCGGACTAATAGGCACATTTAAGAACCTATTAGGAGGCTCCTTGAACCTTTCTAGGAAGGGTGTTGGTCTTCCACTGGAGGTGGAAGACGCAGAAGGGCGAGAGGAAGGTGTTGGATCCGTACTTGCCCGCAATTCCAACACATCTACTAAAAAATTGCTCGTGAAATTGTGAGATATATGCGCAAAATCTCGCACTTCACGCGTCAACGTGATTCACACGCAAAATCACGCGTCAACGTACGTGTTTCGCAAGCAAAAGTGCTCGCAACAGGAGCACTAGGAGCCACAGAGGAAGAGGAAGATCTAACACCTTCCTGCTGCCCCAGAAGAGCACTTACGTCCAACGAAATCGGCAGAGGAGGCCTTTGAGTTGGGACTACTCTAGAAGGAAAACACGCCACAGCGGAACGCGTCTCCAAGTGTCGTGTAGACGAGCGCTTAGCTAAGACTCCCCAGGCTGTGAAAGGCACTGAGGGTTTAGCTGGACACCTGTCTGAGGAGTGGTCAAGGTCATCATCAGGTAGGTTCGAGGTTGTTTGGAAGGTTTAGTTGAGGGGCTACGCGCTGATGGACTGCACGTACGCCAACCTCTACCTCTAGACGAGAAACTTTAACACCTTAATCGAGAACGCGCGGTTCGTGATCGTGAGCGTCTAGCTCTTGTCTGAGAACGGCGTGAACGCCACGAGTGCCTATCTCGCGAACGAGAATATTGTTCTCGTGATCAATACCCTGGTGAGCGCAAACGCCGCCCTTGTGATCGTGAGCATCGTCCTCATGATCTAGATCGTGACCATCTACAACGTGAGCGTCTGGACCTAGGTCTAGACCTTGCTTGGGACTGTGGAACGCGATCGTGAAACTCGTCCTCGTGAAGAGGAACGCCGCCGAATAGAGCGTTGAGACCTACGGTCTCGTGAGCGTGAAGCTCTAGAGCGTAAGCGTCTTCTAGGCGAAGAACGCTCAGATCGTGATGATCTACGACCATTACATTCTTCCAATCATCGTGAACGACGATCAGAGGAAGAAGTTCCAGAAAGGCAAGGCGATGGCGATGCTCGTCTCTTAGCGCTGCTGGTGGAAGGCTCGCTGATCCCTGGAAGATCGTCACCTGCAACCTGAGGGTTCCTGTGGGAACAAACAGAGGGTTAATGATTAAGGGACGACGAGGTCCTAGGATGGAGAGAGGGTTCGTCGTCAGCAGGGGATTGTTGGAGAGGCAAACTAGAACGATCATCTCGTCCACATGTGGAAGGGCGAGGGGAAGGCGACAGATAGACCTCGCACAGCTCCAGAGCGTGAAATGTCGACAGCTCCGGAGAAGGTTCCATTGTGGCACCACGCTGAAAACGCTGCAGCTCCTCCTTTGAAGGGGGTCCTGAAATCCCTAAGGACGACCGCACCTGAAACAAATCTGCAAAGGAGAAAGGCTCACCAGCAGATGGAGAAGAAGTTGCTCCTCGAGGGGAAGCAATAACATCCCCAGTACCCTGGGGTTGCCAAGGAGTTTAGAGATCTGCGCTCCTGCTTGCTCGTCCTTTGTGAGAGCGCGCGTGCGAGAAGGAGCTTTTGAGAGATTTGGGGGTGCGAGAAGAAGAAGAATGAGCCCCGCTTGCCCCTGAGGGAGAATGATCGCGCTTAGCCTTCTTCCTACGTCGTCCAAATTTCTCCCATTGGGAGGCAGACCACTCGCTACACTCTGCACAGGGCGAACCCTGCTCGCAACAATGCCCTCGGCACAGGACACAGAGAGAGGGTTGGTCTCCACTGACGACACGATGGTCCCGCATGTGACACCCTCTCGCCCTGGACACGTTCGCATGATGAAGGTGATCGCAGAAGAACAACACGCACACCTGTAAAGAGAAACTCAAAATAAAAAAAGTCCAATGACAGTCAGGAGGAGAGCGGACATTGTCCGATCTCTACTGAGCCAAAAGAAAAAGTGATGAAAGCATATAGAGGCGGTTAGATAAACCCCCCCCCACCTCCTGCCTACCCGCTAGCCACCTCGCAATTAAATTCTAATGGCTACCTCCAGCTGCCGCTGAAAGAATATCCACATCCACATAAATAAAGGAGGTTTGTTAGAATGGGAACAAATACTGTATATCCTTCAAGTCTATTGTAAATGTCCATTCTCCTTATGTAGGTGTCTCCATGTTAAAATTGGTGAGAACAGTATACCTGGTCAAGCACCTAGAACTAGCTTCCAGCCCCAATGCATTAGCCACTACATACAGTCTATAGTAAAACTCCAAGGGGAATCCAAAACGTCTTCTGATCACGTGCTTCTCCATAAGTTTGGTATCTCTTTTTTATTTCAAAGCCTATCCTTTGAGACGTAACTGCCCCAAACTTTAATACCAAGCCTAGTCTCCTCTAGATGCTCCCTTGATTTGGAATCTACTTTTCTCTTATATTTAGTCCTTCTCACAAGCTTGCATACACAAAAGCCTAATCATATTCCTCCATAAGTCTGGTAAGTTCTCATATTCTGAAAACCTCCATTTCAAGTCAGGTTGTTGGATTCCCCTGCAACCTGTGGCTTATTCACTTTGTAAAAGTATCAAAATATTTGGGTGTACAGTACAAATCATCTTAAGAGCCAGCAGCATGAGACAACATCAAAGAATAAGCAGCCAGAACTCGCCAAGAGTAATTTCTCCGGGAACATTTTGGCAATGAATTTACACAAAGCCTGAAAAAGGGATTGGATTCATCATCAATCTCAACATCTTGCAAATCAGTAGCTACTTTACCTTCAACATCCTGATCCAGTGAAGTATTCACTCTGTAAATCTCAGATTTCTCCTTTTATTTACATGTACTGTGCTGGCGCTAAATATACGAGGTTGATTAAACATTTCACCCAAGACACAAGGACCCTTATCTTCTATCAATAACCCAATCAACAAACAATTCAAAACCAGTAGAAGAGATCCCTGATAAAGCTAGAGCTAACTAATCCTTCAATAATCACTCAATCTGAAAAAGGGGAATGCTATGGAAAGCTATTTACATAGGCAACGACTCTCATGAAAAGAGCTTAACCATGACAAGTACACTGCCATACATCGGCATATAACCGGAAATAGTATCCTAGGGGGACGGAGGTTACTGAAGTGAGGAAAAATGTTATTTTCCTTAGTAAAATAAATTTTTGAATATACTTACCCGATGATCATATAGCTGCATCCCTGCTGCCCCGACAGAAAAAATCTACGGGAGGAATACGCCAGCGATCGCTATACAGGTGGGGGTGTATATCAACAGCGCCATCTGTCAAGTAGGTACTCAAGTACTCGATGTCAACAACGAACCAATTTTCTCATCTGTCCCACTGGTTCTCTATTGGGGAGGAAGGGTGGGTCCTTTAATTTATGATCATCGGGTAAGTATATTCAAAAATTTATTTTACTAAGGAAAATAACATTTTTCAATATCAAACTTACCCGATGATCATATAGCTGATTCACACCCAGGGGGGTGGGTAGAGACCAGCATAACAAGTTGACATTATGAGCTAAGTATTCCGTATTTTATTTTAGCAGTTATTCAAAATAACAAGCATAAAATAAATAAGTACCTGGTAAGAAAGACGACTTGAACAATTACTCTGCCTTTTTAAGTACGTCTTCCTTACTGAGCCTCGCGATCCTCATAGGATGCTGAGCGACTCCTAGGAGCTGAAGTATGAAGGGTTGCAACCCATACTAAAGGTCCTCATCAAAACCTTTAATCTAGGCGCTTCTCAAGAAAAGATTTTGACCACCCGCCAAATCAAGTAGGATGCGAAAGGCTTCTTAGCCTTCCGGACAACCCAAAAATATTTCAAGAGAAAGATTAAAAAGGTTCTGGCATTAGGGAATTGTAGTGGTGGAGCCCCCACCACTACTGCACTCGTTGCTACGAATGGTCCCAGAGTGTAGCAGTTCTCGTAAAGAGACTGGACATTCTTAAGATAAAAGACGCGAACACTGATTTGCTTTTCCAATAGGTTGCGTCAAATATATTTTGCAGAGATCTATTTTGTTTAAAGGCCACGGAAGTTGTGACAGCTCTAACTTCGTGTGTCCTTACCTTCAGCCAAGCTTGGTCTTCCTCATTCAGAAGGGAATGAGCCTCTCGTATTAACAGTCTGATAAAAATAGGATAAAGAATTCTCTGACATAGGCAAAGATGAATTCTTAACTGAACACCATAAAGCTTCAGACGGGCCTCGTAAAGGTTTTAAAATAGAACTTAAGAGCTCTTACAGGACATAATACTCTTTTTAGTTTATTTCCAACCATACGATAAGTTTGGAATATCGAACGATATTGGTCAAGGCCGAGAAGGCAGCTCGTGTTTGGCTAGAAAACCAAGATGAAGAACATGTAGCCGTTTCGGATGAGAATCCGATGTTCTTGCTGAAGGCATGAATCTCACTGACTCCTTTAGCTGTGGTTAAGCATATCAGGAAAAGAGTCTTAAAGGTGAGATCTTTCAGGGAGGCTGATTGAAGTGGTTCGAACCTGTCTAACATAAGGAATCTTAGAACCACGTCTAAATTCCAACCAGGTGTAACCAAACGACGCTCCTTCGTGGTCTCAAAAGACTTAAGGAGGTCCTGTAGATCTTTATTGTTGGAAAGATCTAAGCCTCTGTGACGGAAGACTGATGCCAACATGCTTCTGTAACCCTTGAGTGGGAGCTGAAAGAGATCGCTCTTTCCTCAGATATAAGAGGAAGTCAGCTATTTGAGTTACAGAGGTACTGGTCGAGGATATGGATACTGACTTGCACCAGTTTCGAAAGATTTCCCACTTCGATTGGTAGACTCTAAGGGTGGGTGTTCTCCTTGCTCTAGCAATCGCTCTGGTTGCCTCCTTCGAAAAACCTCTAGTTCTCGAGAGTATTTCGATACTCTGAAGGCAGTGAGACGAAGAGCGTGGAGGCCTTGGAGTACCTTCTTTACGCGTGGCAGACGTAGCAGGTCCACCCTTAGGGGAAGAGTTCTGGGAACGTCTACTAGCCATCGAAGTACCTCGGTAAGTTATTCTCTCGCGGGCCAGAGGGGAGCAATTAGCGTCCACTTGTCCCTTCGTGAGAGGCGAACTTCTGCAGTACCTTGTTGACAATCTAGAACGGAGGGAATGCATATAGATCTAGATGAGACCAATCAAGTAGAAAGGCATCTAAAAGAACTACTGCTGGGTCCGGGATAGGTGAGCAAAGTATTGAGAGCCTCTTGGACATCGAGGTTGCGAAGAGATCTATGGTTGGCTGGCCCCAGGAGACCCAAAGTCTCTTGCATACATCCTAGTGGAGGGTCCAATATGTTGGAATTATTGTCCCTTCCTACTGAGGCAATCTGCTAAGACATTCAAGTTGCCTTGGAAGAAACTGTTACTAGTGAAAAGTCTAGACCTGTTGAACAGGAGAGGAGGTCACTTGCGAACTCGTACCATGTCAGAGAGTAGGTCCCTCCTTGCTAGGAGATGTACATCAAAGCAGGGAGTTGACCGTGTTCACCTCCACTACTTTGCCTTGAAGGAGAGACCTGAAGCTTTTCCAGGTCAGACGTACTGCCAGAAGCTTCTTGCAGTTGAAATGCATTGTCTTTTGACTCGAGTTCCATAATCCCGAGCATTCCCTACCGCCTAAGGTCGCACCCCAGCCTACGTCCGATGCGTCTGAGAAGAGAACGTGGTTGGGAGTCTGAACAGTCAGGGGAAAACCCTATCAAAGGTTGATAAAGTCCTTTCACCCAGTCAGACCAGACTTATCTTCCGGAAACCGGGATCTAGACCGCTTCTAGCGTCTTGTCCTTTTCCAGTGAAGAGCTAGATGAAACCGAAAAGGACGGAGGTGTAGTCTTCCAAGTGACACCAAAGAACCACGGATGACAGTGTCTTAACCAGACTCATCCACAGCCTGACAGGGCCGCGTTCCTTCTTCAGCATCTTCTGGATGGATAGCAGGGTTGGGGGTTGATCGTCTTGTTCAGCCATGTCCTCATCAGAGGGTTCCTCATCCGAAACTGATGAGGAAACGGCAAACGGAGTGGGCAACGTCTGACTCGCTGAATCCGGTCGCACTGGTGGATGCGTGACGGAGCCGGACACAAGATCATGGTACTGCTGCAAAGTCTGTGAACTGTCAACCATGGGGAAGCGAGGAAATACAGCGACAACCCGAAACTGTCTAGACTGTCTGGGTTGTGCAGACAACCCCTATCGGGTTGCTGAGGTTGCCGCACTGCGTCACAACAAGTAACCTCTGCTGGTTGTTGAACGTCTTCCTAGTGACACACTGAATGTCCACAACCACCTCCGAGAGTCGCTTAACGTTAACGTGCGACTGGCAACCCACACTGGGTCGCACCGGAGGAGGAATCATCTCAACTGGCGGACGTGAGTAGGAAATCTCAGCGTCAACAGGGCGTACAACCAACCGGTAGGAAGGTTGTTGGCAAGAAGGTTCTTCTCCGTAAAAAATCCTCTATCAAGGACTAAGCTTGGACTGCATGTCTTGCAACAAAGCCCAAGGTCTATGGGAGCAGGTGTGGCAACAGACGGGGTAGCGACTGAAGCGGAACCATTTACCCTCCCTGGAAGCATGTTATGCTTCAATTAAAGTCCATAGGAGGCTAAGCAGCTTAAGGCTCCTCTCCAAATGACAGAGTCCTCAAGGGAGTATCAGAAGGAGGGAGAACAGCACTTTCTCATCTACAGGAACCATGTCCGAGAAAAGCCAGGTTATCTCAGTGAGGGTTTCACTGGTGCATAAGCAGCAGACCAGAAGGCAACGTTATGAAACTGCTTGACAGTCTGTGAACTGTCAAAAACTGAACTGTCAACCACAACAGGAGCGTGAGGACATACAGCACTGGTGTATTAGTAGCAGACCAGAAGGCAACGTCATGTAACTGTATGACAGTCTGTGAGTTGGCAACAACCAAAGTTGTGTGGGGAAGCCTCAACTCCTGACTGACTAGTTTGCTGCGGGCGAGTGGCGGTAACCACAGTGTGTTGCGGAGGCTGACACACCGTGTCAAAACACGGCAGCTAGTGGTAGCTCACGTACGGCAACGGAGTGCTCCGTGTGTCTGTGGGAGTCATCATACATCTGGCAGGGTTGACTGTGCATGGGTGGAGGAGCTCTCACAACAAGAGTGTGGGAGCAGGCAGCCATGCCGGGCGCACAACCGTGGTAGGCTGTAGGCCCACGGGTGCATCGTCAACCTTCTCCGCAGTTGGAGTGTGGGAGCTGGCAACAACAAAAGCGGAGTGCTGGTGCGTGGGAGGGACTGCCGTGGGTTGCGGAGCATGCCGTATGGGATGCGGAGCATGCCGCATGGGTTGCGGAGCATGCCGCATTGTGTCAAAACACGGCAGCTCTACAGCACCTTCCCACTGCTGATGCGGTAGCTCACGCATGTCAACGGAGGGTGCAGCATGAACATGCGTCTGGCAGGGTCGACTGCGCATCTGAGGTGGAGCTCTCACAGGTGGAGTGTGGGAGCAGGCAGCCGCATTATCTGCTGAGCGCACAACCGTGGCAGGTTGTAGATTAACAGGTGCATTGTCAACCTTCTCAGCACGATACTCCTGCATGAAGGAGCAAGCTGAGACTGTATAGTCTGCAGCATGGACCACTAGGGTCTATAAAAGACGGCAACAAACGGAGCTACTGTCCGTTGTGACTGAGGGTCTAAAACAGCTGGTGCGGCAACAGACGGAGTTACTGCCTGTTGCGGTACCACCTTGCCTCTCTTGGGAGGTGTGCAGTCGTCGGATGACTGGAGCGAGTCCGAACTGACCCAGTGGCTACACCTAGGCCGTTGGACTTGTGCGGAAGGGACCGACTTGCACTTAAAGCTGCAAGATTTGGTCCATGGTTTCTGCGAGAAACCTCTTCCGCAGACGAGGAATAAATGGGCTCTCTCGTCTTTGTGTGGGTGGGGCGATCACGTCGGCAACGTGTGTAGATACACCCGAAACCACCGAGGGAAACGTCTGTTCGTCGATCAAGGCCTGTGGAACCCATAAGTCCTTCGACATTACTTCTCCCCTGGGCTTGGGAGCTTGTAAGAGGTATCGGACTAGGTGAACAACTGGCACGAACAGACGAACCTCGAACGCAACACTGTAACACTTTGCGCATATCACTTTATCACTTTTGATTTTCTGTTTGCACTTATTTCACTGAAATCGAAACTTTAAGTGATTTGTACCTGAAACACGCAATCCTATCCTTCATTAAAAGGTAGTAATTGCGAAAACAGTTTTACAAAGCAACAGAAAAACATAATGAAAGATAAAGAATTCAGTGGCTGGAAAAGAGACTAAACACTAGATCAAATAAACTACGTTTAAAATCTCTCACCGCATAAAGCCTGGGAACAAGAATAAAACTCAAGAAACGTTTTACCTTCTTCCCCTACAGCGACTAGGGAGAAGAGTGAAAAACGAGAACAACGTTACCCGCTTGAACGAATCGTTTATTCTCCTCTCTCTCCCTCCGTCTCTAACTCTCTCTCTCTCTTCTCTCTAGACTTAGAACCTGAGAGAAGAGCCCAATTATATATCGTTAAAACATATTATTTGCTAAAGGAAAAAACTGAAAGGTTTCCCAAAAAGTTCCTTTATTAGAATTAAAAACATTGAAGCTAAGAAAGAATGAACGAAACGCTAGAATCGGTTTACTCTTACTGCAACGTGAAACCGTGAAATATTCTCTCTCTATCGTAACGATAGAGCGCATGTTGAACGTTCTGAGCGTCAACAACTGCGGAGACTAACTAAACGTTAGTTCATCTTTGAAAACAGTACGAGACTATCAAAGAAATTCTTTCAAAAACATTAAAATTCTTAAAAGGAAAATACGATATGACGGGCTCAATGTTAATTAACTTCGGTTCCAAGTAAGGACCGCCTACTATTAGGAAAGGTCGCATATAAACAAACATAAAAATTAATTTTTATAAGTTTATAATAAATGGAAAGTTAATCGAAGAGGCCTATAAAGGCGGAGAGATATAAAATAAATAGGTCTATAACTCGTTAAGCAAAATTACCAAAAACCTAAACACACTTCCGTCTAAGGGAAGGGTCGGCCATTTAAAAGTGAAAGAGAGTCCATACTCTCTTCGTCACCACCACTTCCGTCTAAGGGAAGGGTCGGCCATTTAAAAGTGAAGGAGAGTCCATACTCTCTTCGTCACCATAATTAAATTCTATCCAAAACGAGTTCAAGTTTTGAAATGAAGATAAAACCCCCTGCATAACGAAAGCTCAAAACTGGAATAGTGTACTTCACCAAATCGTTGTGAAAACAAATCCAGTTAGGGACGGCGTATTCAGTAGGTCTTGCCTGTGGCACGACAGAGGGAAAATTGGTTCATTGTTGACATCGAGTACTTGAGTACCTACTTGACAGATGGCGCTGTTGATATACACCCCCACCTGCATAGCGATCGCTGGCGTATTCCTCCCGTAGATTTTTTCTGTCGGGGCAGCAGGGATGCAGCTATATGATCATCGGGTAAGTTTGATATTGAAAAATTGGAAATCCAATTTCTATAATGGACGTTGACACTACCAAGCTTCGAAAAGCCATGTGAACCTTAGGTAAAATTAATAGAAATTATGAAAGTTGTGAGGTACCTCATATACATATAAAAAAAACTTTTAAAAAGAAAGGTAAAGAATTATAAGACATACCAGAGGAGTTGGCATTCCTCTTTTTGGAGCTTGTGAAGTTTTACTGTCTTTCTTCTTTTCAGCTCCATCTTCATCATCACAGTCTGGTTTCTTTGGAACTTCCACGTCGGTGATTTCATACTGCAGACAACGGGTCATAAAATCCCTGAAGTAAATGTCTGCTAGCCTTAATACTTCTAATCTATCAATGTCAGTCCTTTTTATAGAAAAAGTACCAAGAAGAACAGGGAGAAGCAGGAATTTGATGGATGTTGTTGGGAGATCGTCTACGCTTTCATTTCCACTGAAAACTCCAAGTTCTGACACGAGTACTGTTGCTTTCACCAATCCTTCAATGGCCTCCTTTACTTTATCCTTGAAAAAAAAAAATTCAATTTCAATTTACTCATTATATATATATTTCCAAAAATATGGGAACTAAAAATTTTACAACTTTTTCACACAAAACATCATAGCTAATGACAGGTGTTTTACAAATGCATGTATGTTTTTGGTCTTCATGGGTTAAACAAAATGTTATTTTTATTAGTAAAATAAATTTTTGAATATACTTACCCGATAATCATGTAGCTGTCAACTCCGTTGCCCGACAGAATTCTATGGAGGGATACGCCAGCTATCACAATACTAGAAGGGGGTGTACTTACCAGCGCCACCTGTGGCCAGGTACTCAAGTACTTCTTGTTGACACCTCCTCAATTATTCCTCGGTCCACTGGTTCTCTATGGGGAGGAAGGGAGGGTCGATTAAATCATGATTATCGGGTAAGTATATTCAAAAATTTATTTTACTAATAAAAATAACATTTTTCAATATTAAACTTACCCGATAATCATGTAGCTGATTCTCACACCCAGGGGGGTGGGTGAAAAACCAGTGTACAAGACTAAAGGATAGCTAAGTATCCCGTATTTCATATAATCAGTTATCCACAATAACAATGAAATAATAAGTACCTGGTAAGGAAGTCGACTTGAACCGTTACTCTGCCTTTAATAAGATCGTCTTCCTTACTGAGCGCAGCGTTCCTCTTGGGAGGCTGAATCAACTCAAAGGTGCTAAAGTATACAGGGCTGCAACCCATACTAAAGGACCTCATCACAACCTTTAACCTCGGCGCTTCTCAAGAAAGAATTGACCACCCGCCAAATCAACAAGGATGTGGAAGGCTTCTTAGCCGACCGTACAACCCATAAAAAGTATTCAAGAGAAAGGTTAAAAGGTTATGGGATTATGGGAATGTAGTGGCTGAGCCCTCGCCTACTACTGCATTCGTTGCCACGAATGGTCCCAGGGTGTAGCAGTACTCGTAAAGAGACTGGACATCTTTGAGATAGAATGATGCGAACACTGACTTGCTTCTCCAATAGGTTGCATCCATAACACTCTGCAGAGAATGGTTCTGTTTGAAGGCCACTGAAGTAGCCACAGCTCCCACTTCATGTGTCCTTACCTTCAGCAAAGCAAGGTCTTCTTCCTTCAGATGAGAATGTGTTTCTCTAATCAGAAGCCTGAATAGTAAGAAACTGAGTTCTTAGAACTTGGAAAAGAAGGTTTCTTGATAGCACACTATAAGGCTTCTGATTGTCCTTGTAAAGGTTAAGACCTTTTTAGATAGTACCTAAGAGCTCTAACTGGGCAAAGTACTCTCTTCAGATCATTCCCCACCAAGTTGGACAGGCTTGGGATCTCGAACGACTTAGGCCAAGGACGTGAAGGAAGCTCGTTTAGCAAAAACCGAGCTGCAAGGAACATGTAGCCGTTTCAGATGTGAAAACAATGATCCTGCTGAAGGCGTGGATCTCACTTACTCTTTTAGCTGTTGTCAAGCACACGAGGAAAAGAGTTTTTAATGTGAGGTCCTAAAAAGAGGCTGATTGGAGAGGTTCAAATCTTGATGACATAAGGAACCTTAGGACCACGTCTAGATTCCAGCCTGGAGTGGACAACCGACGTTCCTTTGAGGTCTCAAAAGACCTAGGGAGGTCCTGTAGATCTTTGTTGGTGGAAAGATCCAAGCCTCTGTGGCGGAAAACCGCTGCCAACATACTTCTGTAACCCTTGATCGTAGGAGCTGAAAGGGATCTTACTTTCCTTAGATATAACAGGAAGTCAGCAATCTGGGTTACAGTGGTACTGGTTGAGGAAACTGCATTGGTCTTGTACCAGCTACGGAAGACTTCCCCTTGAGACTGATAGATTCTGAGAGTGGATGTTCTCCTTGCTTTGGCAATCGCTCTGGCTGCCTCCTTCGAAAAGCCCCTAGCTCTTGAGAGTCTTTCGAAAGTCTGAAGGCAGTCAGACGAAGAGCGTGGAGGATTGGGTGTACCTTCTTTACGTGAGGTAGACTTAGAAGGTTCACTCCTAGAGGAAGAGTCCTGGGAATGTCGACCAGCCATTGCAGTACCTCTAAGAACCATTCTCTCGCGGACCAGAGCGGAGCCAACCAACGTCAGCCGTGTCCCTTTGTGAGAGGAGAACTTTTGAAGTACCCTGTTGACAATCTTGAACGGCGGGAATGCATACAGGTCGAGATGGAACCAATCCAGCAGAAAAGCATCCACGTGAACTGCTGCTGGGTCTGGAATCGGAGAACAATACAACAGGAGTCTCTAGGTTATCGAGGTAGTGAACAGATCTATGGTTGGCTGACCCCACAGGGCCCAAAGTATGTTGCAAACATTCTTGAGAAGGGTCCACTCTGTGGGGATGACCTGACCCTTCCATCTGAGGTGATCTGCCATGACATTCATACCGCCCTGAATGAACCTCGTTACCAGTTAGCTTTCGATCTTTAGACCAGATGAGTAGGTCCCTTGCGATCTAGAACAACTTCCACGAAAGAGTCCCTCCCTGCTTGAAGATGTAAGCCAGGGCTGTGGTGTTGTCAGAGTCCACCTCCACCACTTTGTTAAGCTGGAGGGACTTGAAGTTTATCAAGGCCAGAATAACCGCCAACAACTCCTTGCAATTGATGTGAAGTGTCCTTTGCTCCTGATTCCATGTTCCCGAGCATTCTTGTCCGTCCAAAGTCGCACCCCAGCCCGTGTCTGATGCATCCGAGAGGAGACGGCGGTCGTGTTTCTGAACAGCCAAAGGTAGACTTCCTTGAGAAGAAAGCTGTTCTTACACCACGCGAGAGAAGACCTCCTCTCTTCGGAAACAGGAACTGAGACCGTCTCTAGCGTCATGTCCTTTATCCAGTGAGCAGCTAGATGATACTGAAGGGGGGGGAGGTGGAGTCTCCCTAACACGATGAACAGGGCCAGCGATGAAAGTGTCCCTGTTAGACTCATCCACTACCTGACTGTGCATCGGTTCCTTCTCAGCATGCTCTGGATGCAATGTAGGGCTTGGAAGATCCTTGGGGCCGACGGAAAAGTCCGAAAAGCTCGACTCTGAAGATCCATACCCAAGGAGACAATGGTCTGGGATGGAACGAGCTGAGACTCCTCAAAATTGACCAGGAGGCCCAGTTCCTTGGTCAGATCCATAGTCCATTTGAAAATCTCCAGACAGCGACGACTTGTGGGAGCTCTTAAAAGCCAGTCGTCTGACGGAGCCGGACACAAGATCATGGTACTGCTGCACAGTCTGTGAACTGTCAATCATGGGCAAGCGAGGAAGTACAGTGACAACCCGAATCTGTCTAGACTGTCTGGGTCGTACAGACAACTCCTTATCGGGTTGCTGAGGTTGCCGCACTGCGTCACAACAAGTCACTTCTGTTGGTTGTTGGACGTCTTCCCCGTGACACATTGACTCCGTAAACAAAAAATCCTCTAACAAGGACTAAGCTTGGACTGCATGTCTTGCAACAAAGCTCAAGGTCTATGGGAGCAGGTGTGGTAACAGACGGGATTAGCGACTGAAGTGGAACCATTACCTTCCCTGGAAGTATGTTACGCTTAAATAAAGGTCCATAGGAGGCTATGCAGCTAAAGGCTCCCTCCAAATGACAGAGTCCTCAAGGGAATATCAGAAGGAGGGAGAAAAGAACTTTCTCATCTACAGGGACCATATCCTAGAAAAGCTAAGTTCTCTCAGTGAGGGTTCACTGGTGCAAAAGCAGCAGACTAGAAGGCAACGTTATGAAACTGCTTGACAGTCTAGTGAGTTGGCAACAACCAAAGATGTGTGACTGAGAAGCATGCGGTAAGGTATGCAGAGCATGTAGTATGCAGAGTATGCTGTATGCAGAGCATGCTGAATGTAGAGCATGTCGTATGCAGAGCATGCTGAATGCAGAGCATGCTGTATGCAGAGCATGTTGTATGCAGAGCATGCTGAATGCAGAGCATGCTGTATGCAGAGCATGTTGTATGCAGAGCATGCTGTATGCAGAGCATGCTGTATGTAGAGCATGTTGTATGCAGAGCATGCTGAATGCAGAGCATGCTGTATGCAGAGCATGTAGTATGTAGAGCATGCTGTAAGCAGAGCATGCTGTATGTAGAGCATGCTGTAAGGTAAGCAGAGCGTGTTCATGGCTTTTAACATTTCTCAGAAATTCCATGACCAGTGCTAGAGTGCTTTATGCATGCTTGCATGGGGTTTAAATATCAACATAATATTTACCTTACATTCATAACTCATGATTCATATTTTTTGCCATATTCTGCGATATTGTTAAAAATATATTGCAAGGAATACAAATATATTTTTATAAGTAATACAAATAACCTCCATTATCATAAGGTTTGAAAATGGAGGTAAGGTATGCTGAACAGCAGAGTCAGAACGAGCTGGAACAACAATAGTTGTGGTTTCCTCTTCAAGACTCTGTTGAGGGAACACCTGAGGCTCAGTCTGCAAAGGCTGATCAAAGGAAGTAGCAGAAGGTAGGCGCATGGGTGGAGGAGGCTGACTCCTGGCATGAGTGGCTGAACCCAAGGGTTGCGCTTGCTGAGCGGTTGGCGGAAGCGGAGTAGCAAGTTCCTGTTCCTGTGGTGTGAGCGGAGCGCGATGAGGTAGAGGCTGCGCAGAACAAGGTAAATGTCTCGCAAGCTGAGGCTCCTGAGGCGCAAGGCTAAGGTGTAGTGGTGCTTGCCTTGTGGAGGGTTGAGCTCGCTGCAGCGAGAGCTGAGGAGACTGACTCAAGGACGGGAGAGGTTGTTGTACCTCAACCGAGTGTTGCATCACTGGTGGAGCAGCAAGTGGAGGCGGAGGAAGAGAGGTATAATCCTCCTGATCCCATTGTAAAGGTTGCCTTAAAGAAGGCGGAGGCTGAGCACCACTGGGAACAGCAAACTCAGAACGTGGCTCAACATCGTACGCCTGGCAGGTGGTACTGCGATCAGGCGGAGCGAGCGCAGGCGGAGCGAGCGCAGGCGGAGGGAGTGTAGGCGGAGGCGGAGGCGCAACACTCTCAGCCCGACACTCACGCATCAAGACCGAAAGTTGTGACTGCATGGACTGCAGTAGAGTCAACTTGGGGTCGGCAGACACTAAGGTCTGCTGAGGTAAAGCCTTAACAGCAGAGATCTGTTGCGGCAGAACCTTACTCCTCTTAGGCGGAGTGCATTCAACTGATGACTGAGGAGAGTCAGAGCTAACCCAATGACTGCATCCGGGTTGTTGAACTCTAACTTCGTACGTCTGGCATAGGTCTGGACTTTATGTTTAAGAGGTCTTGAGACCTGAGACCAGCGTTTTCTCCCCTAAATTTCTTCTGCAGACGAGCAAAATAAGGGCTCAATCGTCTGCGGGTGGGAGTGACGGTCTCGGTAAGACATGCCCACAACCACCGAGGATACTTCTGTGTGCCGATCAAGGCCTGCTGAACCCTTTTGTCCTTCGACATTGCTTCTCCCCTGGGCTTGGGAGCTTGCAAGAGGTCCCGGACTGGGAGAACGACTGGCGCGCACAGAAGTACTCTCACGCACAACACTGACACACTTTGTGCTAATCACTTATCACTTTGATTTTCTGTTTGCACTTATTTCACTGAACTCGAAACTTTAAGTGGTTTGTACCTGAAACACGCAATTCTATCCTTTCTCAAAAGTTAGTAATTGCGAAAACAGAATTACAATGTAACAGAAAAATCTAATGAAAGATAAATAATTCAGTGGCTGGAAAGAGACTAAACACTAGATCACTCTAGAAACGTTTACTTTCTTCCCTTAAAGAGACTAGGGA
Source organism: Palaemon carinicauda (assembly GCF_036898095.1). NCBI lineage: Eukaryota > Metazoa > Arthropoda > Malacostraca > Decapoda > Palaemonidae > Palaemon > Palaemon carinicauda. The sequence goes on from NC_090764.1 coordinate 7,567,764, forward strand.
GAAGAGCAAAAAACGATAACAACGTTACTCGTACGCCTGGCAGGCTTGAATGAAACGTTTATCCTCCTCTTTCTCCCTCCGTCTCTATCTCTCTCTCTCTCTCTCTCTCTCTCTCTTGACTTAGAACCTGAGAGAAGAGCCCAATCATATATATCGTTAAACATATTATTGTTAAAGGAAAAAAAAAAAAAAAAAACTGAAATATTTCCCAAAATGAAAAGTTCCTTTATTAGGATTAAAACCATTAAGTTAAGAAAGAATGAACAAAACGCTAGACACGGTTACTCTTACTGCAACGTGAAACCGTGAAAAGTCTTTCTCTATCGTAACGATAGAGTGCAAGTTGAACGTTCTGAACGTCAACAACTGCAGAGACAAAACAAAACGTTAGTTCAACTTTGAAAACAGTACTAGCTATCAAAGAAATTCTTTCAAAGACATTAAAATAGCATAATATGTTAACAGGTAAAACCGAAATGACGGGCTCAATGTTAATTAACTTCGGTACCAAGAAAAGACCGCCTACTATTAGGAAGGTCGAATATAAACATATATAAAAATTAATTTTAATAAGTTTATAAAAAAAAAGGAAGTTAATCGAAGAGGCCTATAAGAGGCGGAGAGATATAAAATAAATATATAACTTTTGTTAAGCAAAATTAAGAAAGAGAGTCTATACTCTCTTAGACACCAACACTTCCGTCTAAGGGAAGGGTCGGCCATTTAAAGGTGAAAAAGAGTTCATACTCTCTTCGTCACCATAATTAATCAAATTAATTCCAAAAGCTAACTAAGCTAATATAGAAGTTTCCAGTAAAGCGACAGCCGAAATCAAAGAGAAATACTTCACCAAAGTCATGAAAATACTCCAAGAACATAAGCGTATCCCAGAACGTCTTGCCGGAAGCACGACAGAGGAATAATTGAGGAGGTGTCAACAAGAAGTACTTGAGTACCTGGCCACAGGTGGCGCTGGTAAGTACACCCCCTTCTAGTATTGTGATAGCTGGCGTATCCCTCCATAGAATTCTGTCGGGCAACGGAGTTGACAGCTACATGATTATCGGGTAAGTTTAATATTGAAAAATTTAGAATATAAAATACAAAATTCTCACATGACAACATCTTGAATTTCCTACACCAAAATAATGACAATTCTCCTTTTATCAGTTAGCATACTACAGTATATATATAAATATCTGTTAGTACTGACATTGCCAATGGTGGCAAAAAACCAGTTGCATTTTAGGTTGTAAGCAGCACCGACAACACCACGAGACAGGTTAGGTTAGCAAAAGTGGCATTAAAGAATTTCAATACTTATCCTTCCCCTCAGTTTATGCCCCTTTTTTGTTAGACTCCATGGAGTTGCAATGGGTTAACTTTTGTTTTCTGATAGAAATGTCAACTTTAAAATCACGTAGCCAAATATTAGAAAAGCTATGCGCCTAGGTTATGCAGGAAGTATTTTTTCCATTACTGACACTGCTAGACATTAACATCATAACATATTCCTTCTCAACCACATTTAGGATACTATCTTTACTCATTGGGGGATGGACCTAACCCTAATCAGCAACTGTTTTAATCATGAAACTAGTATATGCCTGTTTGGCCCTTTCAAGGCTTTACATCAGTCCGTCATGTTTAGAATCCATTTATTTCAGCTAGGACCTCTAATAATCAACCATTATCCCTATACTGATAAAACTGGGAGAGTCCTCAGTAGAAAACACAGATCATTATCCTCCTGCCGAGTCATGTTGATAGGAACACAGATCATTATCCTCCTGCCGAGTCATGTTGATAGGTTGAACTTTGATGTCAAGTAAAGCTGAACTTTGGTTCCATCCAAATTCTAAAACAAAAGCCTGTGCTCCTCTTGAACACCTGCTTACCTAAACGTGATCAAAGACACCATATTCAAAAGCTCCGTAGATTAGGTCGGGCAAGGTTTTGGTGTTACTTCACAATTTTACCATTCAATATCACCTAAGGATATAGTACTTCATTAAATGATGAGTAATGAAAGTGTCCTAGGCCAGTTTAGATAAGTACGAGTAGTAAGTAAAGATAGAGCTTTCCGGTGAGTATAGACACGACTTCCTAGGTTGGGTTAAGGGGAAATGTGATGTTTCATTGTTCACTAATAGGCAGTGCTTGGGTCAAGTCCATATTTAATTTATATCAACAAAAAAGTTTAATCTAAACAATCTTGGTAAGTGTATGCTGGTAAATCTTTAACATCACTAGTAAATATCAAACCCTTTATTCCAGCTTAAGATGATGTGTTCTTATTACTTTGTAGGGCCTTGTAAGACCAATCTTTAGAACTTAAGAAAAAAAGGTTTCCATCAATTACGATTTTGAATATTGTTTAAAAATCAAAACAACTAATACAAGAACACCTATTTATTTTTTCAAAAAGATTATTGATTATTTGTGCAATTTTATCTCGCATCCTTCCATGGTCACAGGCCCCTGGTAGATAATACGGTAAAATTACAGAACAGCACAAAACTACATTTCCGCTAGCAAAACACAACTTTTCATACAGTAAATAATAAGCTTTCATAGAATTTGACCATTATTTCAACTGCAAATAAACAGTTCTCCTAATATCTGCCCCCACCTCCAATGGACAAAGGTAAGAACTTGGGACTTTGGGCGAGCAAAAACTGGAAAAAAACGTGATTACTTGACACTTTCGAGATTCATAAAAGACCACAGAACTTAACGCACCACATATAACATAACCTAGTAGTTCCCAGGTCACAGACCTAACTGCAGGACAACCTGCCCTGACCTCTTCCCAGGTCACAGACCTAGCCTAGGGGCAAGCCACTCCCGACCCCCTTCCCAGGTCATATATCTAGCAGGGGCAAGAGTCCCAGAAACCCTCTTCCCTGATCACAAACCTAACATTATATATATATATATATATATATATATATATATATATATATATATACAGTATATATATATATATATATATATATATATATATATATATATATATATATATATATGTATGTATTACATTTAGCATTGATTTCCAACAAAAATAAGTGTCATTTTCGAAAGAAACTGGCATTTTTCTATAGGTATAAGTTGCCTTCAACTGGGAGAGGTTTCCCCGACCATAACTACAATAATACCGGGAAGCCTCCCCGACCCTTTATATAAAACTGCATTCCTTTATTAGTAAAGCTTTTACCATGTTGCTCTACAATAATACTGATAGGGTAAGGTATCTTAGGTTAAGTTGGGAGAATTTTAGTTTAGGTCATATCTGCGTTTGTTTCCTTTGAGAAAGTCGTATATACGTGAGGTGTAGCAGTAAATATGCTGTATACCAATTCACTCGGGGAGTTTCCCAATTGCTTATAGTTTTGAGATAATACTGCATCTCAACCAACGGCTCTTCATACTATCTTTGAACGGCAATAGGTTATAATAATGGCAAGGAAAAGACTAAGAAAATAGCCATAGGCCTATTTTCATGACAGGCTAATAGGAAAAGTTTTATTATAGATCCGGTCAGGAAAACATTTTCCAACAAATCTTTTTCCCATAGAAAAACTCCAGAAACTATAATTTAACCGAAAATATTGTAGGCCTATTTTCATGACAGGCTAATGGGAAATACCGGTAGGCCTATTTCCAGGATGCGGCTAATAGAACATTACGTACCAATATCATATAGGATTTAGTTAATTTAATAGCCCTATATAAGAAATTATCATATCCATCTGCTCAAAATAGCATTGACATTTTCAATGTAAAATGCTACGCGAACGGTAGACTTCGACAAACAAATTAGTCCAAAACCAAATTTTGACAAACCTGAATTTCCGTAGAGTTTGAGGGCAATGAAGTAGACTCGACCTCTTCGTAAATCTTTAAATATTTATCGAATAATGCGGAGAC